>NW_020957064.1:28237-34009 GCF_003031625.1 Empidonax traillii | reverse complement strand
AGATGTTAAACAGGACTGGGCCCAGCACTGATCCCTGGGGAACACCACTGGTGACCGGTCGCCAGCTGGATGCAGCCCCGTTCACCAGCACTCTCTGGGCCCGGCCCTGCAGCCAGTTCCTGACCCAGCACAGAGTGCCCCTGTCCAAGCCATGGGCTGCCAGCTTTTCCAGGAGTATATTATGGGAGACAGTGTCAAAGGCTTTGCTGAAGTCCAGATAGACCACATCCACAGCCTTTCCATCATCCACCAGGTGGGTCACCTGATCATAAAAGGAGATCAGGTTGGTCAAACAGGATCTGCCCTTCCTAAACCCATGTTGGCTGGGTCTGATCCCTAAATCACAATAAAAGTTTAGGTTACACTTGGTAAAATATAGCAATTGCAATCAATCACAATACCCATGTGATCCCCATTACTGGTCTCTCTATGTCACGATGCTGGGCATCCCCAATCACAGCGAAGGAATACATGTGTTGAAGCCAGCTCAAGCCTGTTGGTTTCTTCAAAATTATTTTCTTAGTTGTCTAGTTTTTATATTCGATGTTGAACCAAATAACCCCCCATGCTGCTATCATCTCAGGGAGATATTCATAGTCTTTTAATGAGGAGAAACATTTACACCATCCAGTTGATCCACTCAATCGGCATAGGTGTTTATCTAAAAGTCAGCTTTCTTTGCAACAGCTGTGGTCAGTTACACTCTGCATTATTCTCTGAGCTTCATAGGCACATTGCCCTTGACCATCTCCACTGAGCCTTCTTCATTTCATTTTTTTGTTACATAGCTGTATTTACAAAGAAAAACAACACACAAATTTTGGCTTTTTACCAGTTAGTAAGCATTTTATTGGAATAATCTGTCCCCAGTCACTACTATGCCAACAAAGACATACCTCTTAGAAGGCTTCCTAATCCTTTTAAAATCACAATGCATTTGCTAATACTTAAAGCAGTGTTTCACTGTGCTCTCTGAACCTAAGGACATGAAGTGAAAAGCTAATTCAGCAATTCAAACATTTTCTATAATATATACTAATCCAAGTAACTGTGATGAATTCAACACATGATTTTCACAGAAAGAAAATGAAACCTAATTTTCCTAAAATTAGTATTCTGAATTCTTTACAAGTCAATTTCACACTGACAATTCTAAAGGCATTAATGAGATATAGAGATTTTCTGAAGATCAGTTACTTTGAGAACATCTTGAACTTTAAAGCATATGTAAGAACTTTTGAAATCTTGATTGCTTTATTAAAATAAACCAGGAAAATATACAGCTTTTATGGTGGTTTCTTGTCATAAAAGGTTTTGAATTGTATAGGTTGATTTTTTTTTCTTGATAATTATGTGCTGTTGTCATTCATAATATTTATAAGTCTAAGAATGCCATGTTCCAAACAAAAGAAATTTGTGATGTGAATCTGGCACACTAAGTAACAATAAGTCATAAAGTTGAGGAAGAATGGAAATTTCTTGTTAGGAGGATGTATAGTCGATGACTTACGAAACAATCAACTTCTGAGGGTAATTCTGTTGACAGCACTAGAGTTTAGTATTTGAGCAATGTGAAATGAGAAAATGCAAAGTCACAAAAATATTTCAGTATTTCTGAAAGTCAGCAACAGTTAAGTGAACCAATTCAAAACCCACTACTTTGTTCTTTCATGTAGCAAATAAAATACAGGTAGCTTTTTTTAATCTAAACTGACACATCCAGATCACACTATAATAGCCTTTACAGTATACCAGTATTTTTTTTAGAAGAGCATCACAGTCTACCAGTTAGGAAATGATTGCCCCCACATCCGACTACACAAGTCATCAACAGCTCAGTTACAAGTCTGTCGTGCTTTAGATTTTCTTGTTGAATTTCTCCATGCCACCATGTGGCTTTGGGGGGGGGTGGTGTCAGCGTGCGCCAACAGCAGTGCACAGCAGCCACGGTTTCTGCCAGTTATGGAGGAGCGGGGGTAGGGGGAGAAGATGGAGGTTTTCGTGAGAACTGAGGTGGGATCCCTGGAGCAGGAATCTCGCAAGTACTGGAGGGAAAAGAAGAGGTTGTGAGTTCCAGTTGGCTCCCTCTCACCCCTGCCATGGAACCCAGGAGGTCCCTGACCACACCAGTTCCCCGCACTTTCGCTGCCGACCGCTCACCCCATACCTGGCCCCCACTGCTCTGACCACAGGCATTGCCGCTTCTCAGCCAGAGCCAACCAGCCACCCCAAAAGAGTGATTTTTGGGTGATATTTTCTCTGTTATTGTTTGGTTGTTGTTTTGTTCTGTTTTCCATTTTTAGCAAAACTGTTATTTGTTTCTACACTTTACTCGAATGCTTCATAATTTCAAATTTTCCTAATTCAGGGGGAAGGGTTTCTATTCCAGTGGAGGTCCTGCCTCCTGGCACACGTGCTCTATAAAACCAGGACAAAGTTTCATTTAAAGAACATTCTTCTGAACAGTCATCAGCTACAACTAGTCACCATCCCAGGTGCTTTTCTTACTAAAACCCCACAAACAACCCAGAAAAACAAACAAACAAAAAACATCTCAGTGTGTTTTCTTTCTTAGGTCAGAATACACATGAAAAACAATGTGCAAGCTAGATGAATACTTTGTAAGATACTGTTGTAATTATTTTGGAGTGTTTCACACAAGAAAGGTTAAATGATGGTTTAAAACAAGCAAGACCTACAAATTATCAGTCACCATACTAGTTTGAATGATAACAGTACAAATCATGTTATCAGGGTAAGGAGGAAGACAGAATATCAAGGCAAGAAAATAGAGCTATGTTTAATTCTTTTTTTCCCAGCATGTATACTCAGAGCACAGATTCTGAAGTTTTCCTCATGAACCAGTTTAACTCCCTCTGCAAATCTTAACTGTAAACCACACGAGAGCATTCTTCTGTGAACAAAGTAATTCTGAAAGGAAATATGTCCTTTGAAGAGATTTCTTGGTACGTAATATTTTGATTTCCATAGCTAAATTCAGAATTGTTGATATACATGTCAGTTGAAATAGTATAGTGTTTTTGGCATTAACAAGTTGGATGAGTCAGGTCTGTAGATTTAGATTCCCTAATTCTTATCATATGAATAGAATGGGTGATCCTATGCAAGTCTTCTGTACACACCCCTCGCCCAAGACAACGTTAAAATATCTCCTAAATAATGGGAGAATATAGAAATATACACCTGTGGTGGACATTTTAAACTTCTTGAGGTATGAAAATTCAGCCACCTAAATTCCAAATCAGCATGAAAACATCCTACAGCAAATGATATGCTACTAGGATTTAGTAGGAGTAGTAACATCTGACATCTGGGAAGAGAGATTATAATAAACTAGCTCTGTGAACACAAAAATTATTTACAACTGACAATGACAAAGAGCAATACATTTCAGTGATGGATTTATCACTTGAGTGACCCCAAATCAAGCACTACTTTCCCTCCCCTCTGCTATCCTCTACAGTTTTTCTTCTATCCATAGATTTATTATTTGTCAAGAAGTGTACAGAAACAAGCAGTACAGGTAGACAAACTGTGTGTGTGTGTATATATATATATATCTCACAGAATATGCTGAGTTGGAAAAGCCCTACTAGGACCATCGAGTCCAACCCTTACCCCTGCACAGGACCATCCCCAAGAGTCATATTATGTGCCTGAGAGTACTGTCCAAACGCTTCTTGAACTGTTAGGCTTGATGCTGAGACCACTTCCCTGAAGAGCCTATTCCAGTGCCCAACCACCCTCTGGGTGAAGAACCTTTTTCGAATACTTACCCTAAACCTCCCCTGACACAACTTCAAGCCATTCCCTCAGGTTCTGTCACTGGTCACCACAAAGAAGAGATCAGTGCCTGCTCCTCTTCTTCCCCTCACAAGGAAGTTGTAGACTGTGATGAGGTGTGGCCTCAGTCACCTTTTCTCCAGGTTGAACAGACCAAGTGACCTCAGCTGCTCCTCATACAGCTTCCCCTCAAGGCCTTTCACCATCTTTGTTGCCCTCCTTTGGATGTTCCCTAATAGTTTAATATCTTTCTTATATTGCAGTGACCAAAACTGCACACAATATTCAAGGTGAGGCCACATCAGTGCAGAGCAGAGTGGGACAATCACTTCCCTCAACGGGTTGGTGATGCTGTGCCTCTGATGCACCCCAGGACAGAGTTGGCCCTCCTGGCTGCCAGGGCACTGCTGACTCATATTCAAATTGCCATCAACCAAGACCCCCAGCTCCCTTTCTGCATCACTGCTTTCCAGCATCTCATTCCCCAGTCTGTATGTACATCCACGGTTGCCCCATCCCAGGCACTTTCCCTTCTTGAACTTCATATGGTTGGTGATTGCCCAGTCCTCCAATTTGTCAAGATCTCTGCAGAGCCTCTCTGCCTTTGAAGAGTCAACAGCTCCTCCCAGTTTTATGTCACCTGCAAACTTGCTTAGTATCCCTTCCAGCCCTGCATCCTAGTCACTTATGGAGATGTTTAAGAGAATAGGGCCTAAGATGGAGTCCTGCAGAACCCTACTAGTGACAGGTCCTCAGTCTGATGCCACCCCATTCACTATTACCCTCTGTGCTCAACCCGTGAGCCAACTGCTCACTTACCACGTGTTTATCCAGTTGTGTGCTAGAAATTTTGTCCAGAAGGATCCTGTGAGAGACGGTCTCAAAAGCTTTACTGAAATCCAAAATTATTACACCTACTCACATCCCTTGTGTTATAGTTTCATATTTTTTAGTGAGTTTTCCACACAAAACAGTCTCTGCTAGGATAAGATAAACATCAGGTTTCATTGTTTTTCTAGCTTAGGCCTTAATGACTGTCCTATTGAAAAAGTTATTAGTTTTCTCTGCAAAGGTGGGACTCTGTTTCTCCTGCCTAGGCCCTGAGGCATGGGGGAGGGGGAAAGCATGGGTGAAGTGTTTGAACTTGGCACAGAACAGTTTATGCTGAGACCAAAGCAAGGTACCAGGCAGGGTGGGGTGGGGGAGGGGATATTGCAGGAAAAGGAACGGGAGTGCAGGGGTATTAAAACCTGCAGGGTTATTAAAACCTGCCAGCGTCACGCAGCCGTGCAGCCTTTGTGTCTCCTTGCTCTTCACTGGATGGATCAGCACCCCCATCCCTGGCCAGCCGCCACCTCCATTGCTGAGGATGGAGGGCCTGGGCCTGGCATGGACTGTCTGGAGGGAGCACTCTCAGAACCGACCTGCCTCATGTTCCCTGTTCGTGACTAGGATGTCAGAGCCCACCCCGTGCTGCTGGCTTTTTGCCATCTGCCTGCCTGCTGCGGCCGCTGCCTATGGTTCACCACCGTTCTGCTGCTGCTGCTGCTGCTGCTGGTCACCCCTTTGTGAGACATAAATGAAACGGTTTTATTACAAGCAGGGTTTCCATGATTGCCTCATGATGAGGAGTTTGTGATCAGGAGTGTTTTGCAGTTGCCTATGGCTGCAGTTCTGTTGCAGCTGTGACCTGTTAATAGTTGTGATCATGTTACTGTTGCTTACTATTGCTGTGTAGAGGCGAACCAGGAAGCTTGTAAGACAATGAGAGCAGCCAGGGCTCATTGCCAAAGGACCACGCAGCCGGGACAGGGAAACAATCTAATAGGTTGATTAAAACGACTAATGGACTGCATAAGAGAAGTGTGAGCCCGCCCTGAGAGACCCAATCGGGCTCAAGAAAAGGCTATATTGCCTTTTAGGGAAGAAAGAGAGCAGAGTTGAGCATGGGAGGGACAAGGGAACAGT
>NW_020957064.1:24323-26776 GCF_003031625.1 Empidonax traillii | reverse complement strand
ATCCGCAGGGAAGAAGGCTTTTCGGGGAGGACCCGGTGGCAATTGAAGGCTTTTTCGGGGGGATCCGGAGGGAAGAGAGCGTTTTGGAGTGGTTCGGTCTAAAAAGAGAGTTTTAGGGTAGTTTTCAGTATAGACAAGAGGCATTTGAGTGGTTCTAGTTTAGGTCGGCAGTTTCGGTTTAAAAAAAAAGTTCAGGCACGTCTGGCTTAAAGCAGAAGCTTGGGAATGTAAGACGTGTGTGTTCACTCCTTGGGATGGGGGTGGGGAATAGTCCAAAGAAGGAAAAGGTTGAGAAAAATCCTCAACATTCTCCCTAAGTAGACTATTGAGTAAAATGTTAGATATATAGGACGAATCAGAAAGAAAAAACTTCGGGTAAGGATAAAGCAGTTTCCCCCTTGGGAGTAAAAATTACTGATGCAAAGAAGTGAGAAGATACTGAAAAAGATTTGTTAATAGCGCTTCAGGTTGGGACAAACTTGGTAAAGAGAGATTTAATACGGTTATTGACAGTAGAACTAACACCTCAGGGAAGGGAATTAGAGCTAAACTTTTTGTATTGAGCAAAGATTTTGAATATGCATCCGCAAGCGTAAACTACCATGGTGTCATAAATTTGCTTGTTCAAAAAAAACACAACTAAACTCTTAAAGGAAGCACTTTAAGAAAAATGTTGGGTGGAGTGAGTGATTTACCTACACAAAAGGACTTAGCCAGCAGACTTTTTCTTTTCTTTCCCTCTTCTAAAAAACAGGGGACAGCTTTTTTTTCCTTTGGCCTTTAGTAGAAAAATCGATTGTTTGGATCCAATGTATTTTTATTTTTGTCTAATGAAAGTATAGCTTATATTTATTTACTGCTCTCTCTATGCAGAAAGTTTTACTCCTCTTTAATGACAGAGCAAATTCAACGTTGCCTATTTGAAGCTATGTTTCATTTTGGTGGTTTGTTTCTTGTGAATCTTCAGATTAGTGTTTAATCATTATTTACGGAGAGTTTGTGCAAAACAGGCTCGAGTTTGAGAGAAAAATTAAACATTTTAAGAACAAAATTAAGGAAGTTTGTGTGCCATTTGCACTTGGAAACTTGGTGGTAGAACTTGTTCAGGTTCGATGTGTTGCATACAACAAGTGGAAGTTTGCTAGCCTCGCGGGAAGGGAGCAGTTTGTGATAAAAAGCGTGTAAGTGAGGTGCCAATACATCGCACTACTCAGTGGAGTTTGGTTTTTTTACTTTTTTTTCCACTCAATTTAATCTCAGATCACTCAGTTTACTTACATAGTCATTAACATCTTTGGGTTAGGAACTGCCATTCGAGATATGCTGTTTAGGTTTGTGTGAGAGATGGTGAGAAATGTGGAAATGGGGCGGGAGATGATTTGCTTGCAAGTTACTTATTGGTGGCAGGTAAGATTTTAGAAAAAGGTTAGTTAATATTGTTGCCACATTGGCAGGGGAGAGTTATTTTGTGATTGATTACTGCTTAGCTTTCTAAACTTCCTTATGCCTGCAAAGTTTGATTTAATGCAAAAACCTCTTGCTGTGTGCCTAGTACAGAGGGGACTGATGAAGAGAAGTTGCTCAGAGCTAATCGAAGTAGCTCTGGGCTAATTTTACTTCTCAGGTTGTGCCCTTCCGTGTGGGGAAGGCAGGGAAAGCAGAGGTTTGGAAGGATTCTGTCTGAGTTTTGGGCTTGGCAGAGTAGTTTAGAATATGAGAAACCTTAGCCATGCATAGAAAATCAAGTCTTTTTGGTGTCATTCTAGTAGTGGTTTGGGATATTGAGTAGATCTGCATTAGCAGTGGTCGCAGATCAAGTTTCCCCTGGCCAGAATCTGCTGTGGTTACGTGCGGGGGAGGGCCGTGACTAGGGGGTGGCTTCTGGTGCCGCAAGGGCTGCAGGAATCGCGGTATACCCATGTAAAAGAAGAACAGGACCGAAAGGGAGGCGGGGGCAGGAGTGCCAGAGAGAGTTGCTAAGCTAAAACAATGCCGATCTGGACAGTCGCCGTGGCAGCTGCTCAGTCAGCAGAAAGACCCCAAACAGAACCTGGGGAAGAAACACCTTTTATTGTCCTGTATCTTGCAGACAAATCGTTAAAAATTCCTGAATGATTTTTTGTATCAAACGTTTTCCTGTTGCAGCAAAGAGTTTTGGTAAAACGGGCAGAGGAGGAAAGAAAAAGCCGCTTTTGAGACTAAAGTTCAACCTTTGTGAGGAGAGAGATGAAGTTTAGGAGATAATACAAAGAGAATCATCAGTTGCCTAGTAACCAAGTAGAGGCCTTAATCACTCCAGCCAGAAAAATTTTCAAAGTTTAACAGCTGGATAGAGAAGACGCCCTTGTCTTCTGTCCCTGTCCTACGGGGAGAGAAAGCAGAAACTTTTCTCCTACTTTACAAAATCTGTAACCCTACAACTTTTTCGTTGGGTTTGTGGGAAACATTGCCTA
>NW_020957064.1:20093-21743 GCF_003031625.1 Empidonax traillii | reverse complement strand
AGCAGGGTAAAGATCTTCTTCGTGGCAGGTACAGAGGCCAATCTGGTCTTGCCCTCTACTATATTCTTTTTAGTGATCTCAAAGGCCTAGTTGGTGTATTAAAAGTTGGTTAAAGTTAATATATTTATTTAACAGTAATATTTGGTTCACAATGCTTTGTATAAAGAGGTAGTATATCTACAGTTATTAATCTTGCTGTGAGACATAAGTCTATTTTGTTCCATGATTTTGGCATTATAGGTGACAATAATTTGGTAACTAAAATTCTCTTATGATAAAAAAAATGTTGTTTTCCTAAGGTCATAATGTCATCCCTCAGGACAGGATAAGAGACAAAGGACTTTTCTTATTTATGTGAGTGCTCTGTTTCTGCTTTAGAGAGTTGTTTGTTGTGTGGAGATATCAGTCCTATATTTGAGTATGCTCAGTTGAATTAGTTGTGTGTGATGGTCTGATTTGTTTTGGTTTGAATATACTATTAAATTTTGCGTCAAGTTTTATAGAAGCAGTGCTGATAAAGTGTTTAGCTTTAGAGGGAAACAAGATTTGTAAAGAACACCAGCAAAAAATTGTAATGATTGTTTAGAGACAAAAGCAAAGAACTGGAATAAAAATTGGTTTGCTTTGGCTCTCAAGCTTAGTTTAGTTTTATTAACTAGGATCACTTCTTTTCTAACTTCTAAGCTATTGATTTTTGGCAAGGTAAAGGTAAAGCACTGGCTTTTATAATGGAAAGTCTTAGTTTAGCCAGCACAGAAATCTCATAAAGAACATTCTTTGTGTGACTGGAAGGAATATTTTTTTAGTAGGGGTCATACCAGATAATTTTACAGTTAAATTTTATTAAAAAGTGTTCAGATTATAATAAAAATTATTCAGATATTTGTCAGATTGATGATATTTAGATGGCCAATTAATTTGCTACTTGCTTTCTTTCTTTTTGCACTAAAAATTTGAATAAGTTTGTGAATATTTTTTTAGTTCTGTTGGCTTATATTAGTCTCTCATACCATCAGGACTTGTAATTTTTTAAAAAAAATCAATATTGCTTATTAATATTGTTCAGACGACTAAGTTACAGGTGCAGCACAAGATTGAAGTAAAGTTTTTAAACAGATTTTTTTAGGTGTCATTATAAACATTAACATGAAAGAAATAGAGTAACTAAATAACTGATCTATTTTTAGTAGCTTAATGGGTAATTTTGCAAAGGTCAGTTAGTAGGACAACTCCTTCTTATTCGATTTGATGTTATAATATTCAACTAGGAAAAGAATGAAAACATAAAAAGTTGAACTTCTTTCACTCTTCCCTAAAGATTTTTCAGCCTTATATTTAATCACAACTTTGCAGCAAATCAGGCAGGTTAGCAGTGACTGCCAATGCTGCTTTTCAGCCTGGGGACTCCCCACCCACAATTTGTCCCGGAACTACCCTCAGTCACTCCAACTGCTCCAATCCAAGGTGAATAGTAAAGTAGGACACTATATCCATAGTCGGTACTTAGGAAAATAAACAGATAAGTTACTATTACAATCTGCTCCAGCGTCTTCTGTTGATTGGTAAAGATTGCAGTGTTTTGTGGCTCAAGAGGTGACTTCTTTGTCCTGTGAAATTTGTAAAGGTTCTCTGAAAGACAAAGGCTGGTTA
>NW_020957064.1:14634-19185 GCF_003031625.1 Empidonax traillii | reverse complement strand
CTTTTTGACTTAGGCAATGTTTCCCACAAACCCAACGAAAAAGTTGTAGGGTTACAGATTTTGTAAAGTAGGAGAAAAGTTTCTGCTTTCTCTCCCCGTAGGACAGGGACAGAAGACAAGGGCGTCTTCTCTATCCAGCTGTTAAACTTTGAAAATTTTTCTGGCTGGAGTGATTAAGGCCTCTACTTGGTTACTAGGCTACTGATGATTCTCTTTGTATTATCTCTTAGACTTCATCTCTCTCCTTACAAAGGTTGAACTTTAGTCTCAAAAGCAGCTTTTTCTTTCCTCCTCTGCCCGTTTTACCAAAACTCTTTGCTGCAACAGGAAAACGTTTGATACAAAAATTCATTCAGCAATTTTTAAAGATTTGTCTGCAAGGTACAGGACAATAAAAGGTGTTTCTTCCCCGGGCCCTGTTAGGGGCCCTCCTGCCATCTGAGCAGCCGCCACGGCAACTGTCCACATCAGCATTGTTCCAGCCTAACGACTCTCTCTGGCACTCCTGCCCCTGCCTCCCTTTCGGTCCTGTTCTTCTTTTACATGGGTATACCGCGATTCCTGCAGCCCTTGTGGCACCAGAAGCCACCCCTCAATCACGGCCCTCTCCCGTACGCAACCACGGCAGATTCTGGCCGCGGGAAACCCGATCTGCGACCACCACTAATGCAGATCAACTCAATATCCCAAACCACTACTAGAACTGCACCAAAAAGACCCGACCTTCCATGCATGGCCAAGGCTTCCTACACTCCAAGCCACTCTGCCAAGCCCAAAACCCCGACAGAATCCCTCCAAACCTCTGCTTTCCCTGCCTTCCCCACACGGAAGGACACAACTTGAGAAGTAAAATTAGTCCAGGGCTACTTCGATTAGCTCTGAGCAACCTCTCTTCAGCACTCCCCTCTGTACCAGGCACACAGCGAGAGGTTTTTGCATTAAATCAAACTTTGCAGGCATAAAGAAGTTTAGAAAGCTAAGCAGCAATCAATCACAAAATAACTCTCCCCTGCCAATGTGGCAACAACAATAACTAACTTTTTCTAAAATCTCACCTGCCACCAATAAGTAACTTGCAAGCAAATCAACTCCTGCCCATTTCCTCATTTTCTCACCATCTCTCACACAAACCTCAAGAGCATATCTCGAATGGCAGTTCCTAACCCAAAGATTTTAATGACTATGTAAGTAAACTGAGTGATCCGAGATTAAACTGAGAATGAAAAAAACCAAACTCCACTGAGTAGTGCGATGCATTGGCACCTCACTTACACGCTTTTTATCACAAACTGCTCCCCTCCCATGAGGCCAGTAAACCTCCACATGTGCTGTATGCAACACATCGAACCCGAACAAGTTCCACCACCAAGTTTCCAAGTGCAAATGGCACACAAACCTCCCGAACCTTGCTCTCAAAAGGTTTAATTTTTCTCTCAAACTCGAGTCTGTTTTGCACAAACTCTCTGTAAATAAACAATGATCAAACACTAATTTGAAGATTCACAAGAAACAAACCACCAAAATGAAACATAGTTTCACATAGGCAACACTGAATTTGTTCTGTCATTAAAGAGGAGTAAAACTTTCTGCATAGAGAGAGCAGCAAACAAATACCAGCCATACTGTCATTAGACAAAAACAAAAATACACTGGATCCAAAAAATCGATTTTTCTACTAAAGTGCTTTCTTTAAGAGTTTAGTGGGTTGGGTTTTTTTTTTGAACAAGCAAATTCATGACACCATGGTAGTTTATGCTTGCGGATGCATATTCAAAATCTTTGCTCAACACAAAAAGTCCAGTTCCAATTCCCCTCCCTGAGGTGTCAGTTCTATTGTCAATAACCATATTAAATCTCTCTTTACCAAGTTTGTCTCAGCCTGAAGCACTATTAACACATCTTTTTCAGCATCTTCTCACTTCTTTACATCAATGATTTTTACTCCCAATGGGAAATCTGCTTTATCCTTACCCGAATTTTTTTTTTTTTTTCTGATTCATCCTATATATCTAGCATTTTACTCAATAGTCCACTTAGGGAGAGTGTTAAGGATTTTTCTTGACCTTTCCCTTTTTGGGGCTATTCCCCACCCCCATCCCAAGGAGTGAACACACACACCTTACATTCCCAAGCTTCTGCTTTAATCCAGAGGCGCCTGAACCTTTTTTTTTTTTTTTTACTTTTTAAGCCGAAACTGCCGACCTAAACTAGAACCACTCAAATGCCTTTTGTCTATACCGAAAACTACCCTAAAACTCTCTTTTTAGACCGAGCCACTCCAAAACGCTCTCTTCCCTCCGGACCCCCCTGAAAAAGCCTTCAATTGTAACCGGGTCCCTGCGAGAAGCCTCCTGCTCTCCGGACCCCCCGAAAAAGCTTTCTGTTTCCACCGGGTCCCCCCGAAAATGCTTTCTTTCCTTTGGATCCTCCCGAAAAAGCTTTCTATTTCCTCCGGTTCCCCCCGAAAATGCTTTCTATTTCCACCGGGTCCCCCCCAAAAATGCTTTCTATTTCCACCAGGTCCCCCCCAAAAATGCTTTATTTGCTCCGGATCTCCCCGAAAATGCTTTCTATTTCCACCGGGTCCCCCTGAAAATGCTTTCTTTCCTCCGGATCCCCCTGAAAAAACCTTTTAATTACCACCGGGTCCCCCCCCGAGAAGCCTTTTTCCCTTTTCTTACCGATTCTCTTGCACGTGGTTTAACAGTTGCCGCAGATTAATTTCTACACCGGATCCGGTTTCCCTTTCCCCCTTTTCTTTGTTTCACGCCGTCTGTCCTCAGGTCCTCCATCGCTGCTGTCCCAGGAGAGGGCACAGGTCTCTGGACCGCTGAAATCAGCGGGGCGTGTCTTCCAGGTTCGCTGGTCCATCACCTGGACTGGTGGACATTGGATCCCGGACGAGCCCCCAAATTGTGAGAAATATCTCAAATTAAAATTTCGAAGACGACCAAATAAAGTGAAACAAAGAACTCTTATTTTCAGCGCGCGCTGGGTGCGGTCAGGTTTGCCTCGTGCCAGGGCCTGAGAACACACCGAGATGGGGGGGGGCAGTTCTTTTAAGGTCTCTCAATTTGCATAACTGTTCCCTTGTCCCTCCCATGCTCAGCTCTGCTCTGCTTTCTTTCTTCCCTAAAAGGCAATATAACCTTTTCTTGAGCCCGATTGGGTCTCTCAGGGCGGGCTCACACTTCTCTTATGCAGTCCATTAGTCGTTTTAATCAACCTATTAGATTGTTTCCCTGTCCCGGCTGCGTGGTCCTTTGGCAATGAGCGCTGACTGGTCTCATTGTCTTACAGGCTTCCCGGTTTGCCTTCACACAGCAATAGTAAACAACAGTAACATGATCACAACTATTAACAGGTCATGGCTGCAACAGAACTGCAGCCATAGGCAACTGTAGAACACCCCTGATCACAAACTCCTCATCATGAGGCAATCATGGAAACCCTGCTTGTAATAAAATCGTTTCATTTATTTCTCACAATATTAATAAGCAATATTGATTTTTTCTAAAAAATTACAAGTCCTGATGATATAAGAGACTAAGCCAACAGAACTAAAAAAAATATTCACAAGCTTATTCAAATTATTAGTGCAAAAAGAAAGAAAGCAAGTAGCAAGTTAATTGGCCATCTAAATATCATCAATCTGACAAATATCTGAATAATTTTTATTATAATCTGAACACTTTTTAATAAAATTTAACTGTAGAATTATCTGGTATGACCCCTACTAAAAAATATTCCTTCCAATCACACAAGAAATGATCTTTATGAAAATTCTGTGCTGGCTAAACCAAGACTTTCCATTATAAAAGCCAGTGCTTTACCTCTACCTTGCCAAAAATCAATAGCTTAGAAGTTAGAAAAGAAGTGATCCTAGTTAATGAAACTAAACTAAGCTTGAGAGCCAAAGCAAACCAATTTTTATTCCAATTCTTTGCTTTTGTCTCTAAACAATCATTACAATTTTTTGCTGGTGTTCTTTATAAATCTTGTTTCCCTCTAAAGCTAAACACTTTATCAGCACTGCTTCTATAAAACTTAGATGCAAAAATTTAATAGTATATTCAAACCAAAACAAATCAGATCATCACACACAACTAATTCAACTGAGCATACTCAAAGATAGGACTGATATCTCCACACAACAAACAACTCTCTAAAGCAGAGACAGAGCACTCACATAAATAAGAAAAGTCCTTTGTCTCTTATCCTGTCCTGAGGGGTAACATTATGACCTTAGGAAAACAAAATTTTTTTTTAACATAAGAGAATTTTAGTTACCAAATTATTGTCACCTATAATGCCAAAATCATGGAACAAAATAGACTTATGTCTCACAGCAAGATTAAAGTATAATAACTGTAGATATACTACCTCTTTATACAAAGCATTGTGAACCAAATATTACTGTTAAATAAATATATTAACTTTAACCAACTTTTAATACACCAACTAGGCCTTTGAGATCACTAAAAAGAATATAGTAGAGGGCAAGACCAGATTGGCCTCTGTACCTGCCACGAAGAAGATCTTTACCCTGCT
>NW_020957064.1:3205-12742 GCF_003031625.1 Empidonax traillii | reverse complement strand
AAAGGACCACGCAGCCGGGACAGGGAAACAATCTAATAGGTTGATTAAAACGACTAATGGACTGCATAAGAGAAGTGTGAGCCCGCCCTGAGAGACCCAATCGGGCTCAAGAAAAGGCTATATTGCCTTTTAGGGAAGAAAGAGAGCAGAGTTGAGCATGGGAGGGACAAGGGAACAGTTATGCAAATTGAGAGACCTTAAAAGAACTGCCCCCCCCATCTTGGGGGTGCTCTCAGGCCCTGGCACGAGGCAAACCTGACCGCACCCAGCGCGCGCTGAAAATAAGAGTTCTTTGTTTCACTTTATTTGGTCGTCTTCGAAATTTTAATTTGAGATATTTCTCACACCTTCCTGAGCCAAGGGAACCCAGAGCCTCGATAAGGATTGCGCCCGCAGCTCTGCGAGGAGTTACCTTTCTGCAGCGTGGGAAGCCGTTTCTGCAGCCGTTTAGGACAGCCCGCGGGCGCCCCCTGCTGGTTGAAAGGGAGTCACTGCAGTTCTTGCAGTTTGTTGGAACCCAACACGGCCCCCGGGTGACCGTGAGTCACTGCAGCCCCTGCCTCCCGATGTGCACCAAGGGCCTTTGCTGGTTGTAGTTATAACTGGGTTGTTATATATATTTAGTAAAGAGCTGTTATTTTCTTTTCCACACTTTTTCACCTGAAGTCTCCTAATTTCAAAGTTAAAACAACTTAGAGAGAGGAGTTTGGTTGGGTTTTTTTTTTGTTTGGTTGCTTTTTTCTATCCTGCCCTCCTTAGCAAACATTTTGTCTTGTTAAACTAAGACACCTTGATCAACTTGGGGGGTTACCTTGTCATAGAAGGAAATCCGGTTTGATAAGCAAGACTTTCCTCTGTGATGTCTGTGACCAATGACTGCATTGTCTTTCAGGTGATTTTCAATACCTCCAAGAATAATCTCCTTAACTTTAACAGGCACTGAAGTGAGACTGACAGGCCTGTACTTTCTGGGGTCCTCCTTCTTGCCCTTGTTGAAAATCAGGACAGTGTTTGCCAGCTTCCAGTCATATGGGACCTCTCCAGATTACCAAGACTGCTCAAAAATCATCGAGAGAGGTTTTGCAATGACATCATCCAGCTCTTTTAGGATTCTGGGATGAATCCCATCGGGCCCCATAGATTTTTAGGGGTCCGATGGGATCAGTAGATCCCGCACAATATAAAAATAAAATTGCAAATAAAATTTACTGTAAAATGCTATATTGATGTAACTATAGGTTATTAAACAGAAGGCTGAAGTAATCTGAAATCTGTACAAACCATCCCTTGTTGGGTGTCTATAGAAGTGGCTCTTGTTGACAATGGAACTATAAATGCTGTACCATTACTGTTAAAAGGAAAAAAAAAAGTGCTACCTGAAGTTCACCTGGTTTTCTTTCCCTTTTTAATATGAGAATATCTAGAAAAAAAATGCATTGTATACAGATGTTTTCAGTAAAAGCTAGCATAATAATAAGTAATGGCCAGTCTTCACGAACGAAGAACCAGGGAAGGTCTTTACACCTTCCAGCCTGCGCATTGGATTTTTTAGGTGAGACACAGTGTGCGCAGAACTGAGCCCACCCTTTAATCCTAAGGTTCATCTGCCGGGGCCAAGCGAGCTTGGATGGTGGCAGCGAGGTCCTCAGGATGTAGATGGATTGCCTTACAGGGCTAACGAGCTCCATCTGCCTGGGGAGTGTCCTAACCGGGAATCAAACCCGAGTCTCTGCGGTGACAGTGCAGTGCCTTTACCCTCTAGACCGCCAGGGGCTTCCAAAGCCAACATAATAAAATGCATTCTAATACCATCACCACAGTTAAAACATCTTAAAAAGTGATGAAAACCAGATCAGATTATATTCAGATAAATACAGGCTTTTATCTTCAGCACAGGCGTACACTCAAAATTCTAGGGATCAGATTATAATATTTTATAATGATCCTGGAACTGAGTGAAGAATGAAAAGGTTTTTAATTTTTTCGTAAACTTTTATCTTTCAACAACATCAAGTGTGAGAGAAAACGCCTTGCAGGTTTTTTTTAATAACAATTTCAGCATAAACGAATGGATAAATTAGATTAGGATTTTACCATATTATAGAGAAAAAAAGGTTTTCTGAGGAGGTCTGGAGGCAAGAACTCCCTATTAATATCATAAAACTACAAAAGTCAATATAATTTAGGAGTTCTAAAGAATAAAAAAACATATTGGAAGAACAATTAACATTAATATTTAATTGTGCAATTATCCCAATATTTCCTACCCCTTAGGTAATACTCCACATGTCCAGAACTAGATAGGTAGCTTTACAAAGGATAGCAATCTTTCAGAAGCCTTCCAAGCCAATAGTGTGAACAAGTTTTGTCTAAACCATGTTTCAGCACATCTTTAGCTTAGCAACACTGAAGTTAGACATAATATTTCAGGTGAAACATGAGGTTCATGAACATGAAGCATTAGTACAGTTCTATGAGAGCACAAACACTGCATTTAAAGTTCATTAAAAATAAAAGGACAGAGACAGAAATCCTGAAGGTACCATTTCTGATGTTTCCTGCTATACTTGTTCTTCCCCTTTAATTAGCAAGATGGAGTTGTTAATGAGACAAGCAGTATAGTTTTTTCTCTATTTCCCCTGGATTTTCCTCATAATGTATATTGTTAAAGCACTCTGTCTCACTTCACTCAATTTAGCATTTAAGGGTCTTATTTTTGCAATAGATGTTTTGAAATAATCACAGATTGAGTGCATACTTAACTCAGCAGTAAAGGCAGCAGTAAAAACTTCGAGTCTATACTGTAAAATATTTTAATGAACTTGCTTAGTATTTTAAGTTTCAGGGGCTCAGTGACCACACTTCTAACTTCTGAAGAGTATCATCTCACAACACTAATTTTCAGAACTCACATATACATTTGAAAATTGTAATGAAAACACCAGTAGAGAGCGCATAAAAGCATAGGATTCTCACCCTCCCCAAGTCACAAAGCAGCTATTCCTGTTTCAAAAAATTTATTGTAGTTCAAGGACAAAAAAACATTTCCTCTGAAAGCTTATATAATAGTTTTTAGCCTAGTCTGTAGCACCCTTATGCTTACACAGACGGTTACTGTGGGAAATACAAGGCATGGAAGTTTAACATGTTCTTGTCTGCATTACAGCACCCATCTGTCAATAGACTTGAACAACAAAAAAAAAGCCAAGTGGGATTTTTCCACCTTCTATGGAAAAAAAAAAACCACAAACGGCATGGCATGGCATGGCAGTTAGCACGGCAGTTTGCGTGGCACATTGTGAAGAAAGGTGCACAGGAAGGACACTGAGGCACTGCCAGCCAAAGTAGTTGGCTGAGTTGGTGGTCATTGCTCTTGCCAAGGGAGCTCAGAGATGGTTTCCATTTGGACAGAAGTTGTTTCCTCTGCACACACCATAAAGGATGTGGTGGCCCAGAGTGTCTAAGACCATCGAGGTCTTAAGCTGTAAGGAGTGCCAGAGTCTGGCACTGCTCTCAGAGGGCAGCAGAGACAACAACTGCATGAGGTGTGATCAGATCATCAATCTGGTCAGCCTGATGGAGGAGCTGAGAGATGAAGTAGAAAGACTAAGAAGCGTTAGGGACTCTGAGGAGGAGTTTGGTGGAGCCGCACTCTACCATACCTTAGACAAATGCATTTGCCATCCACTTCACAAGAATCAATGGATCCCCTACCCTCTCACCACCAGGCAGGAGGGGATCTTAAGAGATGGAGGGAAGTAGAAACAGGTTTCTGCTCAGGGTGGCAGGCGAATCCCCTCCCGATCTACCTCACCTTCCCAGGTAACCTTATACAATAGTTATGAGACCCTGCAATCTGAGGACCAGGGAAATGAGAATGTGGATGAAGGTCCATCCAGGTTGGATGGGTCACCCAGGGCAGGGCAGCCTACCCACTGCATCATGACCTCCTCAGTTAAGATAAAAAGAAGGGTGGGAGTATCAGTAGTAAAGAAGTCATTGGTGACTCCCTTCTGAAAGGAACAAAGGGCCCGATAAGTTGATCAGACCCAACCCATAGAGAAGTCTGCTGCCTCTCTGGAGCCTGGGTAAGAGACATCACCAAGAAATTTCCCAGCCTGGTACAGCCCACTGACTATTACCTACTACTGGTTTTTCAGGTGGACAGCAACAAAGTCACAACAGGAAGGCTGCAGATCACTGTTGGAGCATGCAGCAAGGCCGTGGTGCCTAGCAGCAAGGAAAAGAATGTAAATAAGAGGTGAACATCCAATCATATGTGAAGGCTAGTGGTAAATTATAGATAACAGAACTAAGAATAGTTTTAGTATGTAAGATTCTACAGGAGAGTGTGAGTGCAGCTGTGTGAGAACAAGATGTAATATACTCAATGAAGGAATAAAAGCTGAATTTAGGCCATCATCATCAAGTGCCCAGTTTTATTATTTTGGTCGTCCTTCTATTTAATACAACAGACCACCAAGAGCGACCACAGGACCTTGGGACGACTGGTCAAAGGATCTAGAGCACAAGTAGTGTTCTCTTCTGTCCTGCCAGTTGCAGGGAATGATGGGGCAAAAAACAGGAAAATCACACAGATGAATACCTGGCTTTGAGACTGGTGTTACCAGCAGAATTTGGGTTTTTTTGATTGTAGGTCAGTTTACATGACACCAGGCCTGCTGGAAACAGATGGGACACACCTGTCTCAAAGAGGGAAAAGAAGTTTAGCTCAGGAGTGAGCAGGGCTTGTTGAGAGAGCTTTAAACTAGATTGGAAGGGGGATGGGGACAAAGCCAGGATTGACAGAGGTAAACCTGGAGGTGCCACACCACTGTTTGAGGGACAATGTGTTATCAAGGTCCTTCAGTCTGCCTTATCAGCAGAGGTAGGGGATGAAGATCCATGCAAAAGCAAGGATGCAAGGGTTATTGATGTGTTAAATCCCAGAAGTACCTAAGAATGGTCACACATGAATTAGGGCTTCTCCCCACAAAAAGGCAGTAGGGTCAATAGCCCAACTGAAGTGCATCTACACCAATGCCCACAGCATGGGCAACAAACAGGAGAAGCTGGAAGCCATTGTGCAGCAGGAAAACTATGATATAGTAGCCATCACAGAAACATGGTGGGATGACTCACTTAACTGGAATGGCTATAAACTCTTCAGAAGGGATAGGTAAGGAGGTAAGGTGGTGGGGTAGCCATGTTAGGGAGTGTTTTGATTGTCTGGAGCTTGATGTGTTATGACCCACCCCTGAGGTGGGGTAACAGGTTCTTTCTAATAGATCCCTTGGGGCAGATTAGATTGAAATGACACTAAATGACCGGTGTATATATATGGCAGGTTTATTTTAGAACAATTTGGTTGCAATGGAAAGGAGGTATATAGCTGTTTTGGTTATTATCTATAGAAATATAACAATATAAAAGTATAAAAAATATGACTTATATAGGGAAAAGAGAGGGGGCTGTTCTTATCAGAGGTTTCACCACAACACACCCAAAAACTCTCCTCTTCCCCTTCAGTTGGGGGATGCAAACCTGGCCTCAGCAAAGCCCCCTGCTGCTTTTGCAAATGGCCAATTGAATCATTAACCTTTAACATTTCAGTCTACCAGATGATGGTACTGATAGACTTGAGTGCTTATGGGTAAGAATCAGGGGGAAGGCCAATAACACAGATATCCTAGTGGGAGTCTGTTATAGACCACCCAACCAGGATGAAGAGACAGATGAAATATTCTATAAGCAGCTAGGAGAAATCTTGCAATTGCTGGCCCTTGTTCTCATGGGGGACTTCAACCCACCAGATGTCTGCTGGAAATAACACACAGCAGAGAGGAAACAGTCCAGAAGGTTCCTGGAGTGTGTAGAAGATAACTTCTTGACACGGTTAGTGAGCCAACCAGGGGAGGTACACTGCTAGACCTGCTGTTTGTAAACAGAGAAGGACTGGTCAGAGAGCATCTTGGGCATAGAGATCAAGAAATGATGGTTTTCAGTTCTCAGAGAAATAAGGAGAGAGGTCAGCAGAACTGCCACCTTGGACTTCCAGAGGGCAGACTTTGGCCTGTTTAGGAGACTGGTTGAGAGAGTCCCTTGGGAGGCACTCCTGAAGGGTGAAGGAGTCCAGGAAGGCTGGACATGCTTTAAGAAGGAAATCTTAAAGGAGCAGGAGTAGCCTGTCCCCACGCTGAAAGATGAGCCAGCACAGAAGACAATTGGCCTGGCAGAACAAAGAGCTTTGGCTCAAACTCAGAGAGAAAAAGAATCATAGAATCATAGAATTAACTGGGTTGGAAGAGACCTCTGAGATCATCAAGTCCAACCCTTGATCCAACCCCACTGTGATCACCAGATCATGGCACTCAGTGTCCCATCCAGCCTCGTCTTAAAAACCTCCAGGGACAGTGAATTCACCACCTCTCTGGGCAGGCCATTCCAATGCCTGATCGCTCTCTCTGGAAAGAACTTCTTTCTAATATCCAACCTAAACCTCCCCTGACAGAGCTTAAGACCGTGCCCTCATGTCCTGTTGCTGATTGCCTGGGAGAAGAGACCGAACCCCACTTGGCTACAACCTCCTCTCAGGTAGTTGTAGAGAGTGATGAGGTCACCCCTGAGGCTCCTCTTCTCCAGACTAAACAACCTCAGCTCCCTCAGCCTTTCCTCATAGGACTTGTGCTTAAGTCCCTTCACCAGCCTCATTGCTCTTCTCTGGACCCGCTCCAGCACCTCAATGTCTTTCCTGAAATGAGGGGCCCAGAACTGAACACAGTACTCAAGGTGTGGCCTCACCAGCACTGAGTACAGGGGAAGGATCACCTCCCTTGTCCTACTGGCCACACTGTTCTTGATGCAGGCCAGGATGCCATTGGCCTTCTTGGCCACCTGGGCACACTGCTGGCTCATGTTCAGCTTCCTGTCAATCAGTAATCCCAGATCCCTTTCCACCTGGCTGCTCTCAAGCCACTCTGTGCCCAGCCTGTAGCACTGCAGGGGGTTGTTGTGGCCGAAGTGCAGGACCCTGCACTTGGCCTTGTTGAACTTCATCCCGTTGGAATCAGCCCAACTCTCCAGCCTATCCAGGTCCCTCTGTAGAGCCCTCCTGCCTTCCAGCAGTTCGACACTCCCTCCCAACTTGGTGTTGTCTGCAAATTTGCTAATGAGAGAGTTTATCACCTCTGGAAAAAGGGGCAGGCAGCTCAGAAGGACTACAAGGATGTCATGAGGTCATGCAGGGAGAAAATTAGAAGATCCAAAGCCCAGTTAGAACTTAATCTGGCCACTGTTGTAAAAGACAAAAAAAACCTGATTCAGCAACAAAAGGAGGGCCAAGGAGAATCTCCATCTTTTGTTGGATGGGGGGGGAAACAGTGACAAAAGATAAGGCTGAGGTACTTAATATTTTCTTTGCCTCAGTCTTTAGTAAGACCAGTTGTCTTCAGGGTACCCAGCCCCCTGAGCTTGAAGACAGAGAACAGAATAAAGCCCCCATAATCCAGGAGGGGATGGTCAGTGAACTGCTGTGCCACTTAGACCTGCACAAGTCCATGGGGCAGGATGGGATTCACCCAAGGGTACTAAGGGAGCTGGAAGGAGAACTCACCAAGTCACTTTCAATCATTTACAAGCAGTCCTGGTCAACCAGGTAGGTCCCTAGTGATTGGAAATTAGCAAATGTGATGCCCATCTATAAGAAGGGTCAAAAGGGTGATCTGGGGAACTACAGGCCTGTCAGCCTGACCTTGGTGCCAGGGAAGGTCATGGAGCAGATCATCTAGAGTGCCATCATGTGACACGTACAGGACAAGCAGTTGATCAGGCCCAGCCAGCATGGGTTTATGAAAGGCAGGTCCTGCTTGACTGACCCTATCTTCTTCTATGACAAGGTGACTCGCTCAGTGGACAAGGGAGAGGCTGTGGATGTTATCTACCTGAACTTCAGTAAAATCTTTGACACCATTTCCCACAGCATTCTCCTCGAGAAACTGGCTTCCCATGGCTTGGACAGGTGCACTCTTCACTGGGTAAAAAAACTGGTTGGATGGCTTGGCCCAGCAAGTGATGGTGAATTCAGCTGGCCATCAGTCATGAGTGGTGTTCCCCAGGGCTCAGTATTGGGGCCAATCCTGTTTAACATCTTCATTGATGACCGGGACATGGGGATCATGCATACCCTAAGTAAGTTCACAGACAATGCAAAGTCAGGGAGGAGTGTTGATTGTTGGAGGGTAGGAAGGTTCTGCAGAGGGATCTGGATATGCTGGATGGGCTGAGGCCAACCATTCAAGGTTTGAGGAAGAGTGGCTGGAAAGTTGCCCAGCAGAAAAGGATGTGGAGGTGTTGGTTGACAGCCAGCTGAACATGAGCCAGCAGTGTGCCCAGGTGGCCAAGAAGGCCAACAACATCCTGGTTTGTATCAGCAATCGTGTTGTCAGCAGGATTAGGGAAGTGATTGTCCCTCTGTATTCGGCCATGGTAAGGCTGCACCTCAAGTATTGTGTTTGGTTTTGGACCTCTCACTACAAGAAAGACACTGAGGGGCTGGAGCACAGCCAGAGACAAGCAATGAAGCTGGTGAAGGGTCTGGAGCAGCTGAGGGAACTGGAGTTGTTTATTCTGGGGAAAAGGCTCAGGGGAGACCTTATTGCACTTTACAACTACCTGAAAGGAGGTTGTGGCAGGGTGGGGGTTGACCTCCTCTCCCCGGCAACTAGGAATAAGAGAAAATGAAATGGCCCAAGTTGCATCAGAGGAGGTTCAGGTTGGATAGTAGGAAAAATTTCATCACTGAAAGAGTGGTTATGCATTGGAACAGGCTCCCCAGGAAAGTGGTGGAGTCACCATCCCTGGAAGTGTTCAAAAGAATAGATGTGGCACTTTGTGATATGGTTTAGCGGGCATGGTAGTATTCAGTCAAGGATAAGCTAAGAAGGGGGCCCCCAAGAAGGCCATCAGTTTAATTGCTGTTGAGACACAAGAAGAAAATCATCAATCTCCCACACATAGAAGAAAGACTGTGATCACTTTCCTTGATCCTGGCGAGGGGACTTCTGGTCTGGCACTGTAAGGGTCAGACAGTGAATACTCCAACGAGGAACAGAAAGAGAGGGTCCCTGCCCTGCCTCCAGCCAGAAGGAGGGAAGAGATCATAGAATCATAGAATAGATTGGGTTGGAAAAGACCTCCAAGATCATCAAGTCCAACCCCTGATCCAACTCCAATTACTATATCATGGCACTAAGGGCCACATCCAATCTCTGCTTAAAAACCTCCAGGGATGGTGAATCCACCACCTCTCTGGGTAGGCCGTTCCAATGCCTGATTACCCTCTCCATAAAGAATTTCTTCCTAACATCTAACCTAAACCTCCCCTGGCAGAGCTTGAGCCCATGTCCTCTTGTCCTATTGTTGGTTGCCTGGGAGAAGAGACCAACTCCCACCTGGCTATAACCTCCCTTCAGGTAGTTGAAGAGAGTGATGAGGTCACCTCTAAGCCTTCTCTTCTCCAGACTAAACAACCCCAGCTCC
>NW_020957064.1:0-1475 GCF_003031625.1 Empidonax traillii | reverse complement strand
TCCAGAGGCCAGTTGCCTTGAGGGCCATCTGTCTTACTGGTAAAAACTGAGGCAAAGTAGGTGTTAAGTACCTCAGCCTTCTCCTCATCTCTATTAACTATGTTTCCCTCCAAGTCCATCAAAGCATGGAGGTTTTCTTTGCCCCTCCTTCTGTTATTAATGTATTTATAGAAGGACTTTTTGTTATCCCTATCAGAAGTGGCCAATTTAACTTCGAATTGCGCTTTTGCATCCCTGATTTTCTTTCTGCATGATCTAGCTGTCTTCCTGAATTCTTCGTAAGTAGTCAGTCCTTTCTTCCATAGTTGGTAAACTCTCTTTTTATCCCTGATTTCCTTCAGAATCTCCCTGTTTAACCAAGCTGGTTGTCTTCCCCGCCGGCTTGCCTTTTGGCACACCGGTACAGCCTGTTCCTGTGCTCTCAAAACTTCCTGTTTGAAGCACATCCATCCCTCCTGAACCCCCTTGTTTTCAAGGGTTGTTTCCCAGGGTATGCTCTGGACTAGACTTCTGAATAGGTCAAAATCTGCCCTCCGGAAGTCCAGCGTAGAGGTTTTATTGTTGGCTCGCCTGGAATCTCCGAGCATTGAAAATTCTATTATTTCATGGTCACTATTTCCCAGGTGGCCTTCAACCACTACATCTCCCACCAGCCCCTCTCTGTTCTTAAACAGCAGGTCTAGCGGGGCCTTACCCCTGGTAGGTTCATTTACCAGTTAAATTTTCATTTACCAGTTAGATGACTAGGTATACAAAATGTGTAAATTTGATGGCCTGAAACATCAGACCAACAAACGTACAAGGTTTTGGTAAACATCAGTGTACAGGAGGCAAGTGCAAAAGCACCCTATTCTGACTGGCTTGGAGGCCCTGTGTATACATAACATAGACTACCTCAAGAGAGGGTACTTCAAGGACCTAAAAGGGTACCAGTGGGCTTTTGGTGTAGCCACCATTAACACACAAAGTTAAACAGCTGTCTACCCTGCCTGTCCTCTCGAGCAATTCTTCTGTTGTGGGGTCAAAGAGCAGGAGTCAGTTGTAACCAGGACAGTACACTGGTTACAATATCACACAAACCAAGACTTCCTGGCTCCCATACATAAGCCAATTCATCAATTGGAGAACCAAGTAATCATCAAGACTCACTTATTCTTTAACAGTCCCATATGGCCAGTGTCAAAGTCTGATGAAGGCAGACTAGTATAGCCTGAATGAAGTCATACCACCAAGTATTGCCATACCAGACATGCTAGAATTCCAATATGAACTGGAGTCATAGAATCATAGAATCATAGAATAGATTGGGTTGGAAAAGACCTCCAAGATCATCAAGTCCAACCCCTGATCCAACTCCAATTACTATAGCATGGCACTAAGGGCCACATCCAATCTCTGCTTAAAAACCTCCAGGGATGGTGAATCCACCACCTCTCTGGGTAGGCTGTTCCAATGCTTGATTACCCTCTCTGTAA
>NW_020957063.1:52096-53683 GCF_003031625.1 Empidonax traillii | reverse complement strand
TGAGAAGTGAACTCGGGATTCTTTCTGCTCCTGTAATTTTGATAAGTGTGGGGAGAAGGCCAGATAAAAATAATTATACCTGATAGTCCCCTGATTCTCCTGCTTCTGACTGACATTTGAATAAGGATTCTTTAAAAGGAATTGCAATCAGCACAGATTTGGTTCAGGTCAGGTTTAGAACTGACAAAACTCCTGAATCTATTTGAATTGTATCAGGCAGCCCTGGAATGGAGGGAAGTTCACTCCAGCAGGATGATGGATTATTCTCCTCTCCCACTGCAGCTTCTCTCAAAGCTGGGACAGCATCACAAATGCTTTGATGAATGAGCTGCACACAGTGCTGCTTGGGAAAGGAAGGGAATGTCCACAACAGCACAGAGTAATAATAAACAGATTTCAGGGATTGCTTCCCGGGGAAATGGGTAGGAAAAGGCATTGGGAAATAGTGTTAAATTATAGAAATCAGAGAATGGTTGTGCTCTGTGGTTGTGGTTTCCCATGCACTGGGAGATGTCACCTCTCCTCCTGGAGCCCACCATGGAAATCATGGAATCACAGAATGGTTTGGGTGAGAAGGAACCTTCAACTCATCCAGTGCCACCCCTGCCCTGGGCAGGGACACCTTCCACCAGCCCAGGGTGCTCCAAGCCCCGTCCAACCTGGCCTGGGACACTTCCAGGGATCCAGGGGCAGCCACAGCTTCTCTGCCCAACCTGTGCCAGGGCCTGCCCACCCTCCCAGCCAGCGATTCCTTCCCAATCTCCCATCTCTCCCTGCCCTCTGGCAGTGGGAAGCCATTCCCTGTGTCCTGTCCCTCCATCCCTTGTCCAAGGTCCCTCTCCAACATCTCCTGAACCTCCCAGGAGTCGGAGTTCAAAGCTTTTCTCCTGGATCAGGTGCTCTCACAGGAGCTGGTGCATCCCCAGCCCTAGGGGTGGCCATGGCAGGCACCGGCTCCCTGTGGGCAGCAGCGCCTGGATAGGGAATTCCGTGCTGGTTTCTCCTTATCCCACTGCACTGCCGTGCTGGGAGGGCAGATTGGCACAGTGCTCTTGGACGCGGGGTGGGACTGTCGGGGTGTCCTGTGCAGGGCCACGATCCCTGGGGGTTCCGTCCCCCTCAGGATACTCCACGATCCCGTGATTCCCTTTGCGATCCCTCCCTGTTCCCGGGACCCTCCGCCCGGTTTTTCCCCGAGCCCCTGCACTGGCAGCGATCGCACATGAGGGAGCAGTGCGGAGTTGTGGAAACGCGCTCTGGCACAGCTTTGGAGAGCGGGAACACCCCCGCGCTCCCACAGACACACGGACACGCTCAGGTGATGCTGGAGGCCTTTATTTGTGGGTCCCGGCCCGAGGGGTCCCGCGGGACACCCGCCCGTGCTCGGGGGGGGTGGCGGCTCCTCCTGTGCCCGGGGGGCTCAGTGGTACCTGCGGGCCAGAGCGTGAGCCACCACACCCACCAGCTTCTGCCAGGCGGACTGGCACGCAGGGGTGAAATCCCTGCCGAAGTGGGAGGCCAGCACGATGACGAGGATGTCTCCGAGGAGCTGGAGGAGGAGGAGGACAGGCAGGGTCAGTGCAGCTG
>NW_020957063.1:36969-50058 GCF_003031625.1 Empidonax traillii | reverse complement strand
GACCTTGCCCCAGACGCTGCTGATGAGCTGCTTCTCCTCGGCTGACCAGTGCACCATGGTGGCGGCTTTGCTGGGCTGCAGGAGGGCACAGAGCCTGGAGCTGAGCCCAGAGCCCGCCGGGCCTTTTATCCCCTGCCCACAGCCCCTCCCGGCCGGCCCCGAGGGGCCATGGGGTGGGGGGTCCCCTCCGCTGGGAGGGGGAGCACGAGGGGATGGCCAGGGCGTGGCACAGCAGGATGGGGCCCCTGAGGGAAGGGTTATCCTGAGCTCCAGCTTTGTCCCTTCCCCTCTGCCAGGGCAGCTCTCCTCTCACCTTCCAGTGCCGGCCCCGCTGTGGAGAAGGGGCTGCAGGAGCCCTGGGTGATGGTCCCTGAGCACTGGACATGGGCTGGGGTCAGGGTGGGTGAGCTTTGTACCTCAGCTCTCCCAAACACCGGGCTCTGCCTCCCCTCAGTGACATGAGGAATGTCCAGGCCAAATTCCAGCCCGTGGCAGAGCGACCCCGGGGGTTTGTCCCCAGCAGACCGTGCAGGTCCCTGCCTTGCCCCAGGACTCCCTGCACCCCCAGGAGCTGTGGCAGTGCTGGAGCTGTTCAGATGCTCAGGCTCTGCAGCCAGAATCTGCATTAGCCCCATTTTCCTCCTCCTGTAACAGAACTTGTTGATTTATTTGTGCCTTTTGGAGCAGGAGGAATCATTGTTGCACATCAGATTCCAGCTTGAGCTGGACTTCCATGATCCTTGTTGGTCCCTTCCAACTCGGGGTATTCTCTGGTAGAATCACAGGCTGGTTTGGGTTGGAGGGACATTAGGGGTTGTCTTGTTGCACACTCCTGTCATGGGAAGTTCACCCAGGTGTTCTCCCCTCAGATGTTAAAGGACCAGCCCAAGGCAGTGCTGCTGCACGGGGAGCAAGGACCAAACAGCACATCCTGCTCATCCCAATTCTGCTTCCAGCCACACCCATAAAGGGTGGGTGAAACAGGCTTAGAACGCCAGGTTTGTCCCTGCAGGACCTGCTGTGGGCTCGGAAAGCAGCAAAAGCTCAGCTGAGAGATGTCCAGCCTGGATGGAGCCCAGAGCCTTCCCCTTCAGAACCTGCCAAATTCCACAGTCTGCCCACATGCAGCCAGGCTGGGCTCCCCAGGAGGAGACATTTGGGCTCTCCTGAGCACACTGGGGTGGTGCATCCAGGCCAGGAGCAATGCCCTGGGGAGCTTTCCTCTTTTGTTTCCTGCACAAACCCCAAGAATCACCGCCCTTGCTGAAAGCACAGGGGCTCTGATACTGATCCCAAGGCACCCAGAGCAATCTGCTGTTTTCCTGTTGTCTTCCACAGGATTTGGACTGGGCTAGGGAAGAGCTGGGGGCAGGTGAGGGGATGGCTGGGTGGCCAGGCTGCAGCAGAGCTGCAGGGCTGCCCAAGCTGCTCTCCAGGCACCAGCCCTTGCCTTCCTCCACAGACCATCTCCTGCTCAGTGTCTTCTGTACTGAAAATATGGCAGGAAAATCAACTCAAAGAAAGAAAATACCGAGGGACCTTTCCAGCCTGACAATATCTCTTTCCCTCTCTAGTTGTAGACTTTTTTTAATGGAACAGGGATGAATAATCTTCATCAGATTTGCCTATATTTGCCTTTTCTCCAGAAACCCCAGTGTGGGGTGCTGGAGCACAATGACAAATCAAGCCCAGCCCAGCCACAGTCAGGGAGAGGAGAACACGCAGGGAAAACGCTGCCAGGCACCAGTGCTCCCCCTCCTGCACCCCCTTATCAGCCCTGCCAGGACCTGGGTGCTGCCAGCACCGCTCCAGGCGTCACCCAGGGGTGCTGGCACCCACAGGGACGTTCTGACATCCTGAAATGGGAGCAGAGAAAGCAGCACGGGGAGGGGACATCCCACAGGATCTGTGTGCTGGGGGACAGGGATTCAGGAGCCATCCCCCAGGCAGGGATGGGGAGGAGGGTGAAGCCATGGGCAGCACCAGTGGGACTGTTCCCATCCTGTCACGCTCCTTCTCCCTGCTCCCGGGAAGGGGGACCCCAAAAGGAACATCAGGAGTTCCAGCCCAGCCCTGTCCTGCTGGGCTGATCTTTAGGGTTTGATCTGAGAGGTTTGCTTGGCTTACAGGGTCATAGAATCATGGAGGAGTTTGGGTTGGAAGGGACCTTAAAGCCCATCCAGTGCCACCCCTGCCATGGGCAGGGACACCTTCCACCAGCCCAGGCTGCTCCAAGCCCCGTCCAACCTGGCCTGGGACACTTCCAGGGATCCAGGGGCAGCCACAGCTTCTCTGCCCAACCTGTGCCAGGGCCTGCCCACCCTCCCAGCCAGCAATTCCTTCCCAGTCTCCCATCTATCCCTTCCCTCTGGCAGTGGGAAGCCATTCCCTGTGTCCTGTCCCTCCAGCCCTTGTCCGAAGTCCCTCTCCAGCTCTCTAGTCGTTGCTACCCCCACACACCTCACTTACAGCAGAACTACTTATGCAAATAATTCAGTCATTCCCCCCTGAAGTCTGTGAACAATCATATTCATACAAAACCATTATTATCTATCATGAAACCTATGAAAAATCATTAAGAACTGGGGGGTTCTGGTGCTGCTGTGCCCACCCAGCCTCCCTGCAGGGAGAAAAACCCTTTGGGACTCTCTGCAATTTGTCTTCTCACCTTCTCAGTGTCTGCCTTGACAGCAGGAACAAAAAGCCTCTTCCTTTGGCAGACGTGTGTGAGAAAGGGCATTTATGGCTCACAGAGGGTTTTTAACACTCTCCTGTGGGTCAGGGCAGAGTGGAGTGCCCAGAAACGTGGCTGAAGCAGGGTTAGGCCACAGTGCAGAGATCCTGGGGTAAAAGAGCTTTGCCCAATGTTTCCCCTTAAGAAACGAGCAGGTCCCTGCAGTTCCCCACCGTTTTTGCTGCGTCACCGTTCAGATGGTGCTTCCCGTGCCAAGAACGAGCTCTGCCCAAACGAGTCCTGCTCTGCACACACCCAAACCCACCCAGCACCCTGCGTGTGCAGAGCACTGATCCATCCTTGCCCCCAGAAAATGATGAGGCCTCTGCTCTTGGCAGGATCAGAACCCCCCAAACTGCAGCGTGGGCGGCGCAGGGTGGGAGGGAAGTGAATAAACAAAGTCTGGACAGGCCTTGATAGCAAAATGTTTATCTCCAACCTGCCCCCACCCAGCTGGCTGCTGGGCCAGTGTGACTCAGCTGATTTCGGGTGGGTTTGATGCCAGGGATGAGCCAGGGTAGATTAAAGTCTTCAATTTGTTTATCCTCCTCCCCCAAAAATATGAAACCTCCCAGCTCCCCTTGTCTGGGAGAGACAGGCAGGTTTCCCAGTGAAATTCTGAGTAGTTCCTCCCCAGCGTGTGACCACGGGGGCGGCAGGGACGGCTCAACCCAATATCCCCAAAGTACAATTTCCAGAGGCAAATCCCACACAAACCACCCAGCCCACACACGACAAAGGCAGGGAGTATTTTCTGGGGCCCTGCTCCCACTGACACCCCAGCCCCAGTGTCCCCCAGTGCCCCCCCAGTGCCCCCCCAGTGCCCCCCCAGCCCCTCAGGGACACTCAGACTCCGTGGAGGCTTCACAGGATGAGCTTTATTTGGCTGTTGGAAGCGGCAGCGGGTGCAGGACACGGGGCTGCCGGGGCTTTCCTGCTCTTTAGTGGTATTTGCGGGCCAGGGCGTGGGCCACCACACGCACCAGCTTCGTCCAGGCAGCCTGGCATTCGGGAGTGAAATCCTTGCCGAAGTGGGCGGCCAGGACGATGACCAGGATGTCACCCAGGAGCTGGGGGGACAAGAGCACACTCAGGTCAGCAGTGCCCCACACGAGCACTCACATGACACCCAGGGAAGCCTCCAGGAAATTTGTAGCCTTGAAAGCCTCCCTGAAGTCCTTTCTAAGATGCACCTTGAACCCGGTCTCTGCTCTTAAACCTCTAAAGGTTCAGGTTCTGATGCCCTCTGGGAAGAGTAACTGAAAATTCTCCAGAAATTTTGTTGATTAAATTTTTCTTTCTCCCTTTTGGCTCCATTTGGGAGTTTGTCCCAAGCAGAAGACCCAGCTGAGCTCCCAGTGTGGCAGGGAGCTGGCACTGGGCACCTCGGAGCACCCTGGCATGAGAAACGAGCTCATGCTGACATGGGGGGATCTCTGCCAGCCCTGGGAAGACATGTCAGGCTTAATTCCCCACTGGGGAACTCTGAGCTGCACAAACACAGGAACCAAAGCTCTGTCTCCCTCTAGATCTTCTTTTGCTTTAGGCATCCAGCTCTTCTCACTCATCTCCCCCTTCTCCTCCAGGCCAAGCTTCACTCTTGCTCCTTCGCTTTCCCCTTGGCTCAAACCTCTTCCTGTTTAACAGCTGCCTTCTCTTTGCTCTCCCCATCCCTTCCTGCACTGAAACCACCTCCACAACCCCTTCCCATCCCCCCTGCACCCTCTCACCAGGCAGCAGGTTGGTCCCTTCCCTCTGTCCCTCTGCCTCTCCCCCTCCCTCCAAACAGCAGCCCTGTTCCCCCTGCAGCACCACGTCTGGGGTGAATCCCTGCCAGGGTGGGGATGGGGGCCGGGGGAATGGAGCCCCCGCTCGGGGCAGGGCTCACCCTGAAGTTCTCGGGGTCCACGTGCAGCTTGTCGCAGTGCAGCTCGGACAGCTGGGCGAAGGTGTTCTTGATGCTGTCCAGGTTCTTGACGGCGTCCCCGAAGGAGGTGAGCACCTTCTTGCCGTGGGCACGCACCATGGGGTTACCCATGACGGCCGTGGCGCCGGACAGGTTCCCGAAGGAAGCGAAGAACCTCTGGGTCCAGGGGTAGACGATCAGCAGCCTGGGGAGAGACACGAGCAGACACGGGTCACGTTAACGCTCCCGCGGTTGGGGTGGTCTCTGTCCGGGCGTGGTGGGGCAGTTCCCGGAGCTGGACCTACCTGGCCAGGGCCTCGGCGCCGCAGTCGGCGACATTGACCTTGCCCCAGAGGCCGGTGATGAGCTGCTTCTCTTCGGCTGTCCACTGCACCATGGCGTCGGCTGGAGGGCTGCGTGTGGCAGGGCTGGAGAAGGCTCTGGCTCCCGAGGGATCGCACGCTGGCCGGCGGCTCTGCCAGCCCTGCCTTTATACTCTGTGCCGAGCCCCTCCTCCCGCCCCTGCACCCCTTCATTGGCTGCGCCCCCGGGGGGGCCCCGCGGCCCTGGCACCCCAAGGGAGGGGACCCGACATCAGGGTGGGGCCCCAGGGCAAGGTGCCCAGATCCAGCGCCGGGCCGGGCGTCCCCTCCATCCCTGATTTCCAGCCCCGCTGCAGGGTGGCATTATCTGCACGCCGGGTCCAGGCCCGGCACCCTGCCAGCCCCACAGCAGCCCCCAGGGACGGTGTCTGCAGGCCTTGGTGCCCCTCAGACCGTGCAAACCCCCCAGGCAGAAGGCTTAGACTTGGGGCTTTTGGGTTCTCCCTCTAAATGCACCAGTGTCTCTCCTCTTCTTGAAGGACATGTCAGGCTTTGGGTTCTCACTGTTCTTTCCCATCAACTCTTGAAGAGTTTGATGACTTTAGGGTGACACTACTAAAACCATGGCAGAGCCTTTGCAGCCAGGAGAGAGTTCCTGCCTCAAAGAGCCTGTTGGCAAAGGTCAGCAGGGCTGCAAGGGAGATGTTATAGCTCGGGGCACACCAACTGCCTGCAGGGTGTTGGCTCACGGGACCCCAGGAGAGGTGGGAAGACTGGGTATACTGGGATCTCACAGAATCCCAGGATCACCGAGGCTGGAAAAACCCTCCCAGCCCCCGGAGTGCTCTCTGTGTGCCCAATGCCCTGGGCAGCCCCTGCCTGTGCCCCTGGGCAGGCTGAGCACCCTTCCCGTGAAGAAAAAACATCTGCACAGATGTGCAGCAGGAGATAGCACACTGCCCGGGGATTTGGCAGCCTGAGGAGCAGTGGCGTTGCCGAGAGGGGGGAGAGGCAGCCGGATCTCCTGGGGTTGCACATCTGCTCCTGCTCCCAGCTGGGGGTGGCAGGGTGGGATGCCGGTGCTGGGCACGGGGATGGAGCTCGTGGGGTGCAGGAATGCCCCAGAGGGGTCTGGATGGCCATGGAGAAAAGTGTTGGCATGGGCATGAGCTGCCCTCGTGTCTAATGAGTGCCCCACTCCTCCTCTGACTGCTCAACACAAGAGGGGGCTTGGCCAAAGGACCCTGGGGATGACACATTCCCCCAGCCCTCCACACTCAGCAGGGCAGTGTTTCATGGAATCCCAGACTGGTTTGGGTTGGGATGAACCTCAAAGCCCATCCAGTGCCACCCCTGCCATGGGCAGGGACACCTTCCACCAGCCCAGGCTGCTCCAAGCCCCGTCCAACCTGGCCTTGATAGTTGTGTTTATGACATTCTGCCTTTGCTAATATGAGAATGACAATGATTTAGGCAAAAAACCCTCCACAAAACAAAAACAAACCCGAACAAAAATAGCTAAACAAACAAAACAAAACAAAAAAGCAACCAGAGAAACAAACAAACAAACAACCCCCCACATTTTTCATTACATGAAGGAAGGTACAAATGATGTACCCAATCTCCCTGTCCTTTCTCCCACTGCACATTTCTGTACAGTTTTGTTTCACTTACTCTGTGAAAGGCTCAAAAAATTAAACCAAAAAATGTTACCCCATGTCTCCAAAAAGCACCAGAGTGTTTCTCTGCATTTTGTGGTGATTATTTGGGTTTTGTCCTGAATGTTCCCCTGGATTCCCCATCTTAGACAAGTCTCACTTGCATGAATGAGACCATGGCTTGTGTTGCCCCCCGTGTGTGATCCTCCCCTCTCCCTTCCCCAGCCTGTTCCCACAGAGAGCCAGACACCTCCTCTTGGCTGAGCAGTTGGTGTTTATTCGGCAATGAGAGACCAGGAGGATTCCCCAGGGGTGTCTCCAGGCAGGAATGCTGGGGGGAGCTCAGTGGTACTCGTGGGCCAGGGCGTGGGCCACCACACGCACCATCTTCTGCCAGGCAGCCTGGCAGGCGGGGGTGAAGTCCTTCCCAAAGGTGGAGGCCAGGACGATGATGAGGATGTCACCCAGGAGCTGGCAGGGCAGGGAGGAGAAGCTGTCAGCCAGGTGCTGCCCTCCACCCCCTCCCCACTGTCACACCACCCAGGTGTCCGTGTGGGGACACCAGTTATTGGGGAATTCACCACCAACCCCAGCCCCGTGGCACAGATTTTGTCTCTGGCAGGAACCAGGATCCCTGGGTGTGGTGGATCCTCCCCAAACACCTTCCCTTGCCTGTTGTGCAGTGTCCTCCCCCTGCTTCCACTGGGTTTAACCCTTCCTTTTCCATCCCTGCCCACCCTGGCTGTCCCTGGGCTCAGATCCCTCCCGCTGAAATGGCTGTGTTTGTTTTCCCTCCTGGTTTAACCTCTCCATCACAGGCAAGCTCAGCTCTTCCCTCCCTTTCTTCCTTGTCTCAGCTTCTTCCCTTCTGCTCTCTGGCTGCTCCAGGATGTTTTTTCCCACCAGGATGTGCTTGACTCTGTTTGTCCCCACCACTCTGCCCTGCTTGGGTCCCTCCCCTCACACATCTCACCTCCGTAACTTGTCTCTGTTCTCCCCAAAGAGGGCCGTTCCTCCCCTTTCATCCCCCCTGCCCTTTGCAGACTCCCAGGCTGGGGCAGTCTCGGGGTTTCTCCTGGGGTCTCACTGACTGTCAGACCCCTCCAGGACCCCACTCCAGAGGCCAGCCCCCTGTGCTCAGCCAAGGCTGCAGCCCGAGCACAGCTCACCCTGAAGTTCTCGGGGTCCACGTGCAGTTTGTCACAGTGGAGTTTGCTCAGCTGAGCAAAGCATTTCTTGATGTTGTCCAGGTTCTTGACGGCATCCCCGAAGGAGGTGAGCACCTTCTTGCCGTGGGCACGCACCATGGGGTTGCCCAGGACGGCCGTGGGGCTGGACAGGTTCCCGAAGGAAGCGAAGAACCTCTGGGTCCAGGGGTAGACGATCAGCAGCCTGGGGAGAGACACAAACAGTCCCATATTAATGTTCCTGTGATGGGAGTGGTTCCTCTCTCCAGGTGCCTCTGGGCAGGTTCCCAGAGCTCGACCTACCTGGCCAGGGCCTCGGCACCGCACTCGGCGACGTTGACCTTGCTCCAGGTGCTGGTGATGAGCTGCTTCTCCTCAGCTGTCCAGTTCACCATGGTGCCGAGCAGAGGGGCTGCCTGGGGCTTCCCTGACAATGGCAGGAGGTGGTGCCAGAGGCTGCCCCCGGCATTTTTATACAGGCTCGGCCTAATCTCAGTTCTGGAGCCATTGGTCGGGGCCAGGGAGGGAGCGGGGCTGCACAGGGAAAGATAGCGCTTTTGGATGCTGTCCAAGGGGAAAAGGGGCCCTTTCCCCCCTCTGCCTTGGGGTGGACAAGCATCACCTCCCCCCACGCTCAGCCCCGAGCACACACTGGAGCTGCCGGCGCGGCCCAGCCCGGCCGGGGGTTCTGGATTCCACCAGGAATCCCTGTTCCTGCTGGCCTTTGCACTCGAATCAGGGAATCACACACTGCTTCCTGTGGAGAGAGACCCTAAAGCTCATCCAGTGCTATCCCCTGCCATGGGCAGGGACACCTTCCACCAGCCCAGGCTGCTCCAAGCCCCATCCAACCCGGCCTGGGGCATTTCCAGGGATGCAGGGGCAGCCACAGCGGGTAACGAGCTCCCAGCCAGGCAGACACTGCCCCAAAGGTGCCCCCAAGGATGGCAGGGGGAGCCTGGCCAGGACAGCAGGGACGTTTGCTCTGAGCAGCTCTGGGTACTTGAGACCTGGCAAAACCCAAAGGCAGGACAGGCCCAGACAGTCCCAGCCCTGGGCTCAGCCTGGGGCTTCTCCAGGGGATGCATCTGCCTCATCCACTTTTATAAGGAAGAGTTAATTCCATTTTAATATCCCCTTCTTTATGGCTGGGAGGCAGCAGCCTGGCTGGCAGGTTTTGGGAGCTGGGGCTCCCAGCACAGAGGTTGTCTGCTGAGAGAGCAGTTTGGGGACACAGGGTGGGAGGGGAAATGGTCATCACAAGGTGCTGAGCAGGGGCAAATCCTGAAACTTTGTTCCTGTTTGCAGAATCAAAAGGAGATCTCCTCTCCCCAGTGCACCCCCAGCAATAGCTGGCAGCTTATCCCCAGAAAGAAAACGAGGGGTTGTGTAGCTGTCTGCCTGGCATGGATTTCACTGTGCTCAGGACTCTGCCCCCAAGCACCCTCCCAGCTAGCTGGTTCCTTTTGTGTGGGGGAAGATCTCCTAAGTCATAGAATCTGGGAATCATGGAATCCTAGGATCATGGAATGGTTTGTGTTGGAAGGGATCTGCAATATCCCCTCACTCCAGTCCCCTGCAGGGAACCTTCCACTAGACCAGGTTGCTCAAGTCATGCTTGATGTCTTGGCCACACACTTGCCTTCTTCCACGGGCAGAAACCTTCCTTTTTAGAGACAAACCATTCCAATTATGTCCAAAGGCAGCTCCAGGGACGGCCCTTCTGCACAGGCAGAGTTAATTGTCGCTGATTGCAGCAGGAGTGTCCCACGCCAAGCTTTACAGAGCGCTTATCAGCAGCTGTGGCATCTGTGCCCAGGCTCTGGAGCCAGGCCAGCCCCCACTCCCCTCTGCAACATGCAGTGTCTGGTGTCCAAAGCCAACAGGTTTCAAGGGTGTCTTTGCTCCCACTCCAAAATCCCAGAATAGTTTGGATGAGAAGGGCCATTGAAGCCCATCCAGCTCCACCCCTGCCCTGGGCAGGGACACCTTCCACCAGCCCAGGGTGCTCCAAGTCCCGTCCAGCCTGGCCTTGGACACTCCCAGGGATGCAGGGGCAACCACAGTACCCAGTGCTCTCCTCTACCCCCCCACTTTGGGGTCAGGGGGGTGGTTGGTTGTAACTTTGCTTTCTCACACCAGAGAGGGACAACTCTTACTGGGAAAGTGGGACCCTCTGGCTCTGTGACACCAGCACCTCACCCTGCCCCTGTATCCCAAATCCACCCCAATCCAGGCCAACAGGACCATCCTGTGCTGTCCAGGGAGCAGGACACCCCCCCCAGAGATGTGTCCATAGGGGAGGAGCACAGGGTGGTGAAGGAGTTCACAGACACCGGGACAAGCACACATTTCTGATGTCCACAGCCACTGCACACGTGGGGGCTGCTTTGGGACCGTGCTGGGAACACCCCAGCAGCTCTGGGAGTGCTGCTGGTGCATCCACCATCATTTTGTGGGTGTGGTGGCAAATTCCCAAGGGTTTGGACTGGAACAAGGTGTTGAGAAAGGTCTCACCTCCTGGAATCACACTGAAATGCCCACTGCTGGCTGGAAGGAGAGGCCATGCTGCAGGAAAGCTGGATGCAGTTTTGGGGGCCTTTTTCTATTCAACCCAGAATGTTCCCAGTGCTGCCAGAGAGCCTGGACCCTTTGTCTGCAGGACAGAGTGGTCATAAGTTCCCTGCTTTATCAAGAGAAAGGCAGAAAATGTATTCCTAAATCATGCAAAACAAGGGTTTCACCATCCTGAGACACCAACTTGTCTCTTCTTGTTGCTTTTTTAAGTTATTCCTGAAAAAGCACTGCTGAAACGGAGGTGCTTACATGGAATCTTCCCATTCCAGTGAAAAAATACGTTACCATTAAACCAAAATGAGTAAAAAAAGGCTCTGATCCGTCCTGCCTGAAAGCTTCCCTCATCCCTCATCCCATCCCCTGGGGATGGGCAGATGTTTCAGACACTGAATTCTGATCAAAATGCACAAAGTAACGGGGGGTGTTTTCAGAACTGGTGCAGAAAATGCCTTTGATCAACTTCTTAAAAATACATTGGTACCAAAGTATGGATGGGCAAATTTCTGCCTACCCAGTGAACTTCTACACATTTAAATCCTTGTGTGGGGCCAAACTTCTGCCTAATTAGTGAATCTCTGCACATTTACATCCTTGCAGGCATCCCATGCAGAAAAGTTTAGGGCCAGGGGGGTCCCTGTTTGCCCTGCACTTGGCCTTCTGCAGAGAACAGGGCTAAATCCCCCCTCCCCAGGCATTTCAGCAAGCTCAGGGGGACTGGCTGGGCTGGCACTGAGTGGGCTGGGCTTTGCCCATCGCTGATTTTCAGACCAGTATCCCCTGATGTCCCATTGGAGCTCTGTCTGTGGGGAACACCCCAACATCACATTGTGTGTGGAGCTCTGGGACCAGCAGGGAAGGGCAGCAGCAGTGATGCCTGAGAGAGCCCAGAGGGCTGGGAGGAGCAGCCTGGCTCCCTGTGCCCAGCCTGGCTGCCTCCCTGGGGTGTGCTACTCCATCACCCCAGAGCCCACCACCCCCTTTTCCTGCCCCTCCCCTCCTCCCACCCCGCAGGCAGCCACAGAGACACAGAACACAGAGAATTCCGGAAAATGTGGGGTTTATTGCCTGTCACAGAGGCAGCTGCATCCCGAGGATTCATTCAGTGGTACTTGTGGGCCAGGGCGTGGGCCACCACACCCACCAGCTTCTGCCAGGTGGCCTGGCACGAGGGGGTGAAGTCCTTGCCCAAGTGGGCAGCCAGGACGATGATGAGGATGTCACCCAGGAGCTGCAGAGGGGAGGGAAGGAGGGACACAGGTCAGCAGGGTGCTGACAGCCCTGGGTCCTGCACAGCAGCCTGGCACCAGGGGCTGGGGGCACCCTGCTCTGGGATCAGAATGCTCTGTGCAGGACAATAGCCCTGTGCTGGCCACAGGCACCCTTATCCACCTGCTTCCTCTCACACCTGCATTTTCCAGCCTCTGGATTTCATTTCCAGATATTTTGTCTTTTTTTTTTTTTTTCTGCTGTGAAACCCCACACCTGCTGGAGCAGAGGGTCAGTGCCAGGTCCACCTGCTACATCCCCAGTGCCAGGCTTAGACAGAGGCTGAAGCAGAGGCCCCCAGCCCCATCCAGCCCTCCCAGTCCCTTCCAGCCTGATCTGCTCCTTCTCCTCACCCTCAGCGAGGGTGCCCTATGCCCTGACCTCTGGCTTCTCTCCCCTCCTTCCCCCCCTCCTCTGCTGATCCTCTCCCCCCACTCAGACCTCTCCTCTCTCTCCAATCCCAGTCTCCATCTTTTCCCATCAGTGTCCAGCCCCAGACCATCCCACACTTGCTTTTCCCTCTCCTCTCATGCCTGCCAGCCTGGGAAATGGGGAGATGAAATGATCCCCAACAAAGTAGTCCCTATCCTTGGGGCCAGGAGGTGCCAGGGGGACTTCCCTCCATATTCTCCACCCTCCTTCCCTCCCTGCTCTCCACCCTCAGCCCCACTCAGCCTCCCAACATCCTTCCCCTTTTATCAAGCCATGCCTGCATGAGCCTCCAGGCTTTCAGAGCATCTCCCTGTGTTTGCCCCTAAATTTGTCCTCACAGCCTGGAACCTGGTATTCCCCTGCATTATCAAATGCCAAACCTTCCTCCCTCCCCCAGTTCCCACCCCAGCCAACCTCTTCCTGTTTGGTAAATAAAATATGAGTTATTTATGCCTGTTTGAAACCCCCCAGCACTGAGATGCTCTGAGGAAGGAGAGACGGAGGGTGAAGCCCCAAGCACAGCTCACCCTGAAGTTCTCAGGGTCCACGTGCAGCTTGTCACAGTGCAGCTCTGACAGCTTGGAGTAGGTTGCCTTGAGGTTGTCCAGGTTCTTGATGGCCTCCCCGAAGGAGGTGAGCACCTTCTTGCCGTGGGCACGGACCTTGGGGTTGCCAACGATGGCCGTGGGGCTGGACAGGTTCCCGAAGTTGGAGAAGAACCTCTGGGTCCAGGGGTAGACGATCAGCAGCCTGGGGAGAGACACAAGCAGGCAGTCAGACACATTCCCACTCCTGTGACCAGAGGGGTTTCTCTGCGGGTTCCTGAGCTGGACGTACCTGGCCAGGGCCTCGGCCCCACATTCCTCCACGTTGACCTTGCCCCAGACGCTGCTGATGAGCTGCTTCTCCTCGGCTGACCAGTGCACCATGGTGGCGGCTTTGCTGGGCTGCAGGAGGGCACAGAGCCTGGAGCTGAGCCCAGAGCCCGCCGGGCCTTTTATCCCCT
>NW_020957063.1:29776-36700 GCF_003031625.1 Empidonax traillii | reverse complement strand
GACCTTGCCCCAGACGCTGCTGATGAGCTGCTTCTCCTCGGCTGACCAGTGCACCATGGTGGCGGCTTTGCTGGGCTGCAGGAGGGCACAGAGCCTGGAGCTGAGCCCAGAGCCCGCCGGGCCTTTTATCCCCTGCCCACAGCCCCTCCCGGCCGGCCCCGAGGGGCCATGGGGTGGGGGGTCCCCTCCACTGGGAGGGGGGCCGGGCTGGCCGGGCAGGGGTCAGTCTGCAGCGAGGTGTGGCCAGCAGGGAAAGAGCCCTGGGAGTCCCTTAACGGGCCTGCTCAGGACACAGGACCTTATCTCCCTCTGCTCCACCCGTGGCTGCCCGCTGACCACAGGCTGGACACGCCACCCCCTCCCCACAGCAGGCACGGACCCACAGGGAGGGGCCTTAAAATCATGGAATGCTTTGGGTTGGGAGGGTCAATTAAATTTATCCAGTGCCACCCCTGCCATGGGCAGGGCAACCTTCCACTATCCCAGGTTGCTCCGTCCAACCCGGCCTTGGACACTCTCAGGGATGGTGTTGGTGAAGCAGAAGTCACCTCCTCAGCTCCAGGTTTCCAGGAATACCTGTGCAGGATGTCAGGGCAGGCTGGGAGTGGGAACAGGCTCCTCTGCTCTTTCCATGTGTGTCCAGTTTTAACCCTTCACTGGCCTCTCTCTGCTGGGAATTAAGAGTCTTCCATGAAGCAGGACCTGCCATGTCACAGCCAGACCAGCAACACCCATTTCCACCAGGCCCAGGTCTGGCCAAAGGCTTTTGGTTGACTCTGGGTGTCACAGGTGTTCTCCTGGTTTCCAGGCTTCAGGTGAAGCTCAGAAAGCATGAGGTGTGGGACATTCAGACAAAACCATGGACTCTGGAAGTGCTCCAGGCCAGGTTGGACAGGGCTTGGAGCAACCTGGGCTAGTGGAAGGTGTCCCTGCCCATGGCAAGGGACTGGAGTAGGATGATCTTCATGGTACCTTCCAGCCCAAACCATTCCATGATTCTATGATTTTATTCAAACTTTGGGACTGTCTGTGGGGAGTTTAGGTTTCCAGTTTTAGATCCAGACCTCTGAGACATTCTAGTTACTGATCAGTACTGGTCCACTGATCTACGAAGGCTGGAGAGGGACTTTGGGCAATGGCCTAGAGAGACAGGACAAGAGGGAATGCCTTCCCACTGCCACAGGGCAGGGATAGGTGGGATACTGGGAAGGAATCCTTCCCTGGGAGGGTGGGCAGGCCCTGGCACAGGTTGGGCAGAGAAGCTGTGGCTGCCCCTGCATCCCTGGAAGTGTCCCAGGCCAGGTTGGACGGGGCTTGGAGCAGCCTGGGCTGGTGGAAGGTGTCCCTGCCCATGGCAGGGGAGGGATTGGATGAGCTTTAAGGTCCCTTCCCACCCAGTCTGGGACTCTGTGATCTCATCAGAGCCACACTGGCACAAACCCATCACTCTGCTCCAGTCAGGGGATTCACATCCTTAGTCACCTTTTAGATTCTCGCCACAGGGTCCTATGGGGCTTTATTAAGTTTTTTACATTTCCTGGTCCTGGGAGAGGCCCTCAGGCCCCTCTCAGCAGCCAAGGAGCCCCCTGTGTGCCCTGATAACACAGCGGGAGCAGAGACTGCTCGTGGCAGATAAAGGTATCGAGCAGGTGGCCGGTGCTGCCTTCAGCTCCTCATCTCCAGAGCAGAGTCACGACACACCCTCGGCTTTCAGGAGACCTGAAGACTTCAGAAGCTGTGTAATTTCATAATGTAGATCCCCAAAGAGTGGAATGGAATATGTGCAGCCCTAAATGCACAGGCAGATATTCCCACCATGTGAGCAGGCAGTGCTGACCAGCAGCTGGGGGGGACGATAAACAGCCTTGATGGCCCCCCCATTTATTCCTTCCCTGCAGCCCAAATTCCCTGGCCCTGAAATTAAAACCACATCTGGGGCTGTTCTCAGCAATGCACTCACCTCATCTGCGAGGGGAGATTCATTTCCTGCTCTGCAAGGCTGAACTTTAAAAGGGAAGAGATAATGATGCTTTTGTGCTGCATCTGAACCAGCAGCAGGGAAAAGCTCAGGGGGAGATGCTGGGACAGGCAGGACAACATCAAACACAGAGGCTGGAAGAGAGTGGTAATGGCAGCTTTAATATTATTTTACAAAATGTGGTTAATGAAAGCTGGTTTTCTGGACTCTGTGGAAAACAGGCAGAGACGTGGCTTGTGGTGAGAAACATTCAGGCCTGGCCCCACACTGACCCATCAGGGGCTTGTTTTGCCGGTGAGAGGGCAGGATGACTTTTCATGGGCTGGTTAATGATGGTCACAAAGAGCTGTGAGAAGGGGGAAGGGGGAAGGCAGAGGAAAGGGGAGGAAGCTGTTTGCCTGTATTGATCCCTTTAATGGCTGGTTTTATCCCCACAGTAAGTCTTTAACCTCTGTAAATCCCATCGGATGGGCTCCATAGAAAAGGAATAACAGCAGGTGAATCAGCCTGTTAATCAGATTAGGGTCATATCAGAGGCTTTGTGGGCTCTGGGTGGGGAGAGTCCATCCTGGCAACAGCCTTTGACAGCCACTCTGGGCTGTACATTTGTGTCTCAGCTTCAGCCAGTCCTGCCCCACTGGTCCCCACTGGCCCATTTGGCTGTGACCAGTCTAGAACTTGGATTAACTTGAAGGCCAGAGCTGATTGCCCCCCACCACACTGCTAATGCAGACACCCAGGAACATGGGGGCTCCAGAGTGGGGCTTGGGGCAAAAATGGACATCAGTAACTCCTGGAAAAATTGGAGAGAGGCTTTGAACAAGGGCCTGGAGTGACAGGACAAGGGGGAATGGCTTCCCACTGCCAGAGGGCAGGGAGAGATGGGATATTGGGAAGGAATTGCTGGCTGGGAGGGTGGGCAGGCCCTGGCACAGGTTGGGCAGAGAAGCTGTGGCTGCCCCTGGATCCCTGGAAGTGTCCCAGGCCAGGTTGGACGGGGCTTGGAGCAGCCTGGGCTGGTGGAAGGTGTCCCTGCCCAGGGCAGGGGTGGCACTGGATGGGCTTCATGGTCCTTTCCAACCCAAACCAGATTTGGGATTCCATGAACCCCAAGTTCAGGAGTGGAGCAAAGCCAGATGCTCCCAGGCTGCTGGGAAAGGGGCAGAGGAGCTGCTCAGTTCAGGGTGTGGTCAGTGACAAACACAGGGAAATTCAACAACAGGTGGGTCTGAATCACCACAGTTTGAGCAGTTTCCCTGGCTGGGACTGGTTGGTTGCTCATCTGAACATGGAAGCCAAGGATTTCTGAAAATGCAGTTTTTACCTTCGAAGGGACAGGGAAACTGGGAGAGACCAAGGACAGGAGAGGTGTGGGGGCTCTGTGGTGGAGACTGGGGCAGGTTGGGGTTTTGCACCAGAGAGCTGGATGTCACCACCTCAAGGAGAGTTATCTCACATTGCCCCAGGCACTCTGCTCTCAACACACAGACACTGCAAAATGAATCTCTGCTGCAACAATAAACTCACAGAAAACCTCACTGCAGGTCACATCGATTCCTCTCTGCCCCTAATGATGTTCTCTCATTTCAGGATCCAGGTTTAACCCCTGGGGCTCTTTAGGTCTGACTCCAGGAGGTGTGGAGCACTCCTTTCTCTGACTGCTCCAGCCTGCATTTTGTGTTGTGTAATCATAGAATCATGGAATATCCTGAGCTGGAAGGGGCAGAATCACAGAATTTCAGAGTCATTGGGGTTGGAAAAGCCCTCCCAGCCCATGGATCCCCCTGTGCCCCATCCCCACCTTGTCCCCCAGCCCAGAGCACTGAGTGCCACGGCCAGGCCTGCCTTGGACACCTGCAGGGCTGGGCACTCCAAACCTCCCTGGGCAGCCCCTGCCAAGGCCTCACCACCCTTTTGTATGAAATTCTTCCTGAAAAAGGACCCACAAGGACCATTGTGTCCAATTCCTGGCCCTGCTCGGGACTTCCCCAAGAATCCCACCACATGCCTCACTTCTGACACAAACACATTTTAGCTGACTTAGAGACTTTCACTGTTATTTTAATTTTATAAGAGATCTCCTGGGTCTGGAATGTGGGTCTTGGGTGACACTGCTGGAGTTTGGGGGTTGGATGCAGCAGAAACACCCCAAGGACCTCCTGGGCACAGCAGGAGACGTGCCCTGACCCTGTTCATCTGTGCCTGTGCCCCTGCAGAGGGACCCACCAGGATGTGCTCAGCCCTAAGGTCAGTGCTGTGGGCTCTGGGGTTCAGTGCTGAGGGCAGCGAAGGTGTGAGAGGCACAAGGTCAGACAGGAGGGTCAGGATATCCAGGGAAAAGCTAGAATTTAATTGGACAGCTTCTGAGTTATCCCTCCCCACAAGTACTTGGGCAAAACCACCCAGACACAGGCAAAAGCATTTTCTTCATTCCAGACAAGCTGTCTCCAGGGCAGGCTCACTGTGGGCAGGGGGTTTGCATCATGATTGGCTCTCAGCTCCTGCTGGGGTTCCATCTGCTCAGCACGGGACAACTCGGGCCCCTGGCAAGAGGGTCCAGCCTGTGGCTTCCACCAGACCCTCAGCCCTGGGCAGCCCACACGAGCCCCGGGCTGGAGGTGACATCGCAGGGGACAGTTCAAGGGAGGGACAGGGTTGGCAGGGGGAGGAAGGCAGGGCGAGAGCAACGGTGTCGGGGGTTTCCTGGCTGTGACCAGGTGGGAAACAGCATCACAGCAAAGCACTTGCACACGCTGGGGCTGCTGTGGCATTCCCGGCAGGACCCCGAGCTATCGGCCCTGGCCGAGCGCAGCTGCCCCTGTATCGCCCGCGGGCAGGGCTGGCCCCTCCGCCCTGCGAGCCCGTCACCGATATCCCCTCCCCGGCAGCTCCTCCCCGATAGCCCTCGCCCTCCTGCGGCCCCAGATAAACCCCAGAGCCCGGCCGGGCTCCAGATGGGACGGGCTGTTTGCTGCCCTGGCACAGGGAAATGGGGTGGGGGCCGGGGGGCACTGGGGCCGGCTCTGCTGCCCCCGGAGCACAGACCCCCATCCTCACATCCAGCCACGCCAGTGTGCAGCCCTGGCACGGAATCAGGGAATCACAGACTGGTTTGGGTTGGGAGGGACCTGAAAGCCCATCCAGTGCCACCCCCTGCCACAGGGACACCCCTGCCATGGGCAGGGACACCTTCCACCAGCCCAGGATGCTCCAAGCCCCGTCCAACCTGGCCTGGGACACTTCCAGGGATCCAGGGGCAGCCACAACTTCCCTGGCAACCTGTGCCAGGGCGTGCCCACCCTCACAGGGAACAATTCCTCCCCAGCATCCCATCTAACTCTGCTCTCTGGCAGTGGGAAGCCATTCCCTGTGTCCTGTCAGTCCAGGCCCTGGTCCAAAGCCCCTCTCCAGCTCTCTTGGAGCCCCTTCAGGCACTGGAAGGGACTCTGAGGTCTCCCTACAGCCCTCTCTTCTCCTGTCTATGGGGAACATGGAGTTTTCCTGTCACATTTTTCTCTCAGGGCAGGTGAGAGCTGTTCCAGGACAGGGTTTCAGGATCTCCTCCATCACTGTTGCTCAAGGGCAGCGTTCACACCAGGGCAAAGCGTGTGCCAACACTGATCAGGAGGATGGGAGCAGATTCCTCAGGGAGCTCTTCCCTCTGCTCCTCCAGCTGTGGGGCTGCTCTCCCCCTCCCCACTGAGCGACACCAGAGCTCCCTGGATGGGCTGAGCTGAGCTGAGCTGAGCTGTGCTGCAGGAAAAGCATCCCAAAGATGCTTGATTGGAGCTGTGCTGGCAGCACAGAGTAGAAAGCAGGTAACCCTCGCCCAGGGAAACCCCAGAGCGCTCAGTGTAAGGGCACAAGGCCTTGCTTTCCCCACAACAAGGCTCCAGCACCCTTTTCTCCAGGCACAGGTTGGCTCTGAGGGACCTGGCCAGTCCTCCCAGCCCCACACCTGCTGCAGGTCATGCTGGCTCTGCCTGTCACTGCTTTGCAGAAGATTCCTTTAACCACAGAACTCCCCCCAGATCCCCCAGCACTGGCTGGGAACTGTCCCACTGGAACTGTCCCAGACCTCACAGTCCCCAGCACTTGCTAACCAAAGATTCCCTGTGCACAGGAACGGTTCCAGCGGGACCAAGAGCTCTGCTGAGCTCTGACAAGGACTGTCCTCATCCTGCCTGTGGCCTGGGACCTGCTGGCTCAGGAACACATCTTAGGGGTCATGTTCTGCCTTTCCAGACTTTCCAGCTGGCAATGGACAGAGACAGACCTGTTCCTGTGCTGGGGCTGGTTTAGGAGGGCAGACCTGCCGACCTGACCTCAACCTGGCACCTGCCAATTACTCAAGCAGCAGAACTGGCTCTGAAAGCGGGGTGGCACCTGGGGCAGCCCCTCTGCTGTTTGGGGGCTGCCTGCACCCTGCCCCACTCAGATGGGAGAGCAGCCCCTGCCCCAAACAAGACACCGAACCCTGTCTTTGGGGTTCTGCCTTTGGCAGAGCCTCCCCAGCCTGGACAGACACCCTGGGCTTCATCCCAGCAGCTCTGTGGTCCCAGCACTTGGGGGTGAATGAGGGACTGGCCTGAAATTCGTCATTCATTCTGCCCCAGCACTGGGCAGGAGCAGGGAACCCCAAATAACAGTGTCTCTGTGGGGCAGAGCTGGGACAGGGGTCAGGGCACGGCCTGCAGACCCCGTTACACCCATCTTAGGAACACTTGGTTTGGAGCATCCTCTTCTGACACACAGGAAGAAAGGGAGCTCTGAGACCAGGGTAAGGGTTAGGGTTGCAGTCAGGGTTAGATTTAGGGGTCTCACTCCTGGGTCCAGGACTCAAGCCAGTTCTGTGCAGTGGGATGTTGAGTCATGGTTAGGATCAGGGGCAGGGTTAGGTTTAGGGTTAGAATTAGGGGGTCTCAATTCCATGCCCAGGGCTCGAG
>NW_020957063.1:17873-29569 GCF_003031625.1 Empidonax traillii | reverse complement strand
CTCTGAGACCAGGGTAAGGGTTAGGGTTGCAGTCAGGGTTAGATTTAGGGGTCTCACTCCTGGGTCCAGGACTCAAGCCAGTTCTGTGCAGTGGGATGTTGAGTCATGGTTAGGATCAGGGGCAGGGTTAGGTTTAGGGTTAGAATTAGGGGGTCTCAATTCCATGCCCAGGGCTCGAGTCCCTTCTCTGCAGTAGGATGTTTATGGGCTCTCCCGTCACAAAATTGCGTGTGATGAGTTTGCACCAGGCACCTGCAGCAATGGCAGGGGAAGGGGCAATCTCAGGGTCAGGGTCAGGATTAGGATGAGGGTCAGGATTAGGGGGGTCTCACTCCAAGTTCCAGGCTCAAGCCCCTTCTCTGCAGTGGGATGGGTCAGGGTTGGGATCAGGGTCAGGGTTGGGATCAGGATCAGGGTCAGGGTTGGGATCAGGGTCAGGGTTAGGATCAGGGTCAGGGTTTGGATCAGGATCAGGGTCAGGGTTAGGATCAGGGTCAGGGTTGGGATCAGGATCAGGGTCAGGGTTGGGATCAGGGTCAAGGTTGGGATCAGGAGCAGGGTCAGGGTTAGGATCAGGATCAGGGTTAGGATCAGGGTCGGGGTTAGGGGATCTCACTCCCATTCCAGGCTCAAGCCCTGAGCAGTGGGATGTTTATGGGCTGTCCCATCACTCAGTGGGTGTGATGAGTTTGCAGAGGCCGGGGGGGGGCAGTGCTGAGTCACGGTGCCGGGCTCGGCCGGGGGCTGTGCCGGGGGCTGTGCCGAGGTGATAACCGGGACGGCACAAACAGGAGCCAGGGGGCAGCGATAAGGCAGCCCCGGCCCCGGGGTCGAGCCCTTTTCTGCTGCGTCAGATTCTGACTCAGCAAACATTTCTGCTGAGGCAGTGGCAGCCAGCAGGACAGCTGCCAGGTTTCTTTATTGATTATTTATTTTGCCCAGCAGAACCAGCAGGGTGGCCCTGAGTTACCCAGCACGGGCTGTTCACCCCTGTGGCAATGGGGGCTTCAGGACCCCCTCCACCTGTGGGGCAGAGCCCGTGGCAGGCTCAGGACACTCACATTCCCAAAGGGACACTGGGACATGTCCTCATATCCAGCCCCAGTTCTTCATCCTCCCCGCTTGCCCTGTTGCCAGTCCCAGGGATGTGGGGTGGGGGGAGATGTTCCAGCTCTCACACCTTGTCCCTGTCCCAGAGAACAGCTCCCAGGGGATCCACTCTCCCTGGCTCCCCTGCACTGGCCACAGGTGCCTGGGGGGAAACTGAGGCACAAAGTGGTTCCTCTCCCAAAATGGCATGAAATGCTCATGGCAGGCAGGATCCCCCCTCCTGATGGGTCCCTTCCAACTCAGCACATTCTGTAAGTCTGTGCTTGCTGTACCATGCTCTGCTCCTACCCCAGGGACACAACAAGATATAATCTTCCTTAGAATGAATAGAATTCCTTAAAATTACTGGAATTCCGTAATTAGAATCTTAGAATTGTGGAATCCCAGAACAGTTTGGGTTGGAAGGGACCTTAAAGCCCATCCAGTGCCAGCCCTTGCCACGGGCAGGGACACTGGCCCAGGCTGCTCCAAGCCCCATCCAGCATGGCCTTGGACAGACTTTCATTCACATTCTGACTGGATGTTGATGCCCAGCCAGTTTAGGGGTGGGGGTGTAATGCCCTCTTGACCTCCCAGCTGAGCCTGATGCCACAGGGTGGGTGCTTTGCTGACTGCGCTCTGGGCAACCTCCTGTGCGCTCCAAACCTGGCCTCTCCCACTGGGACTGAGGAGCTTTTGGGTAAATGTGGTTTGGGATGATCCACAGGGAAAGCCGTTTGTGTTGGGAAGCATGAAGCCATCCAGCCTGAGCTCCCGGGGCACAAAACTCACCCTGGGACTCCAGTTATCCGAGGAATTCGTGCTCTTCATGAGCCCCTTCCTAACAGGCACTGAGGGAGGCTTCAACATCATCATCAGTAGTCTGGGAAGTGCCTTTTCCTTCCTATTTAGCACGTGGCAACTCCTTGGGGCAACCTTTGTGCTGGTTCGTGCACAGGGGGATGCAAAAGGACTGACAGAGCCTTGGGATGAGGCAAAAGGACCAGCAGCCCTTGGTCCAGCGTGCAGATGACAGCAAACCTGCTTTTTCCAAGCTCTCTGCAGGTAGGGAAGTGGAAGCACAGATTTAAGGAAGGTGGGGGGAGGAAAGCAGGAGTCACTGGGGCAGACCCGGCTTGTTTGCCCGGACCTGGGGTGGCTGTGTTTGCTCCTGGGTGGCTGTGCCCGGGGATGGTGGCAGCAGCACCAGCCCCGCCACTCAGCCCCGCACGCCGGGACCCCGGGGCCGATGCGGCCTCGGGCGGTGACAAAGCCGGAGCCGTGGGAGGGTTCCAGCTCCCTCTGACAAAGCCGGAGCCGTGGGAGGGTTCCAGCTCCCTCTGGTGTCGGAGAAACGCCGCGAGCGCGGCCGGCCCGGGCCGGGGGAAAGGGGAAACTGAGGCACAGCCGGGCCCCGCGAGAGCGGCCGGGGGGGCCTGGTGGTACCGGGGCTCCAGGATCCCATCGGTGACTGGGATCTCCAGGGGAGCTACTGGGATTTGGCTGCCCCCAGCCCATCCCTGGTCTGGGTGTGGATTTTCCAGCCAGGCTGGTTTGTGCTGACCTCTGCTAATCCGAGGCTTAATCCAAAGCCACTCCCAGAAATATAAGCCGTGTTTGGTGCCCTGTGTGATGAGGGGCTGAGGGTGCAGAGCAGAGCTGGGGGGACGATGAGCTGCCCCCCCCCCGTCCCCCCAGTCCAAGGCTCAATTTCTCCCCTCTGTTCCAGATATATCCCCAGCACAAGGCCAGAGCCACAGCAGAGCTGCTCCCCGGGACTTTGCTCTCCTGTTTGCACACCAGCCAGGGGTGGAGAGCACCCTCACCCACCAACTCACAAATCCCTGCCCCACAAACGCCTCATCCTGCACTGCCACAGCCACACTGCTCCAGGGAACCCCCTCCCTCCCTCCCCAGCTCACTCCATCTCTGCTCCCAAAGCCAGTCACTGATTCTGTGCCTCCGTGGCTCTGGGATTGTGCCAGCCCAGCCCCAGCTCGTGTTCTGCCCCTTTCAGCAGTGACACTGCCCTGCCCCAGCATGTGCTGCACTGGGAAACTGGGGAGCTGCTGGCTTGTGACACAAAAGGTGGCTGAGATAAGGCAGCTACCCAGTTCCCCCCCCAGCACCCAGCACAGACTGAGCTTGGGAGGAAGAGATGGGGCACAGCAGAAATTCAGGCCAATCAAAAATCAACCCTGACAGTTCCTGTCTCTCAGGGTGGAGACTGAGCTGGAATTGTGCTGTTTTAACTCGTGCTGTCAGATGCTGGTACCTGAAGATGACTTATTCCTCCTCCTTCCCCTCTGTGCAATGTGGGGGATGGTTGTTAAAGAGCTTCTCAAGAACTAGAGAAACTTCCCACACATTGAAGTTAACAGGAGTTGGGAAGTGGGCAAATGGGGCCCAGGGTCTGGGCATGAATCTGGCCAGACCTGTGGTCTGCTCTGGGGTCCCAGGGACTCATGGACACAGGAGCGAACTGAACCAAGTGGGTGAGGGTCCTATCCTGTCCTGACCATCCCCCAAGCAGGAGCAGGGCTGGGTGGTGCTGGCCCTGCCCCCGTGAGCAGTGCTGATGTGGGAGTGGGGACAGGGCAGGCACTGCTCTCTGTGCCCCTCCTTTTGCCACCCAGGACCACGTGTGGCCCCAGGGAGTCCAGGCTGCTCACCAGCCATGCAGATTTGGGCCATTGCAGCTGAGGTGGAGGGTGAGCAGGAGGTGAGGGATCTGAGTCTGGCAGGGTCACCCTCCACAGCTGGGCTCGTGTCCCCAAACAGGGGTTGACAATAGCAGTGGCTCCTGGGTCTGCCAAAGGACTGGCTTTTGGGCTCAGCCAAAGGTGCTGGTTTCCCTTTAAAACACCAGTGTTTTCCTCCCTAGTTTCAATTTGTTTCACCTGGAGCATTTTGCCTGGCTCGGGCCGCACCACCAGCTTTCTGGAAACAACTGTCATTCCACAATTAGCAGGCACTAATTAGGCTGCTGGAGCTTCCATAGGGAACTGCAGCTCAGCCTCTTCACACTGGCTCGTTTAGACTTGGAATCCCGGAATCACAGACTGATTTGGGCTGGGAGGGACCTCAAAGACGGCCTCTTTCCAACCCCCTGCACTGCCAAGGCCACCACTAAACCATGTCCCCAGGTGCCACATCTCAGAGAACCTCTCCCTGAGAGCTCCTGGCAGAGCCTTGCCCCAGGTGAGTCCTCCTGTCCTCCCTCTCAGAGCTCTCCTCAGACTCGGGGATGAGTCTCGGACTCCTCTCCCTCAGGGACGAGCTCTGGGACATGCTGTGGGAGGCAGAAGCTGCCACAGGCACAATAAGCAGTGAGACAATCCACGTGAGAGTCATCCCGGCTCCCAAAGCAGCCTCCGTCTGAGCAGTCCCCGGCCCTCTGACGTCGAGCAGCACCGCCGTGGGTTCTCTTCGTGCTCAAACCCTTTCCCAAAACCTGTAGGTGGCCAGGCTGGGATAGACTGCGCCGGACCGAGCTCCCGGAGCATCAGCTCCCGTGCTGGTGCTCAGCAGGCTGGGCTGAGCCGTCCCGGGGCAGCCGGAGGCAGCTGGGGAGCCCCGGGGGCACCTGGAGCCGGGCATAGTCTCGCCCCCTGAGCGGGGAGAGGTGAAGCCGTGACCCTACAATGTCCCCCTCCCCTTTGCCGGCCCTGCCCCAGCCCGGGCCGGGCCCCGCGGGCGGCGGAGCGAGGCTCGATGCTCCCCTCGGCAGGGGCTGCGGCGGCACCCGAGGGACGGTGCGGGGTGGGGGAAGTGGGGTATGGATGCGGGATGCGGGGGTGGGATGTGGGGTGCAGGGTGAGGGATGTGGGAAGTGGGATATGGATGCAGGATGCAGATGTGGGATGTGGGGTGCAGGGTGAGGGATGTGGGAAGTGGGATATGGATGTGGGATGCGGGTGTGGGATGTAGGAAGTGGGATATGGATGCGGGATGCGGGTGTGGGATGTGGATGCAGGATGCAGATGTGGGATGTGGGGTGCAGGGTGAGGGATGCGGGAAGTGGGATGTGGGATGTGGGGGGAGGAGGGATGTGGGAAGCGGGATGTGGATGCAGGTCCGTGATGCTCCTGTCCCTGTCACCCCCAGAGCCCCGTGGTGGGAACCCCCCAGATAACCAAGGAGAGGACACATCTCCCCTTTGGAAACTCCAGATCCATGGGATTGTACGGGTTGCCTCGTGCCAAATGCACCCAGAGCTTGGGAAAATGCCTGGCTGTAGTCAGTCCATCTGGGTTTACCTCAGGCCCAAGTCTTGATTTAGTGCTTTATTTTAGCTATTGGATCTGACTTCCTTCATCCTTTAATAATTTCCATCCCTCACAAATGCTGATCATTCCCACTCTTCGTTAATACTGGATTTTTTGTCATGCTCCCACAGAGCCCTGGGAGGGCACAGCCTGTGCTGAGCCTTCGGGCTGGCACAGCTCACAGCAGAGTAATCCCACTCCAAACCATGGGGATTTGGTGCATTTCTTGTCACATCTGTCACTCTGCTGCTCTTCACTGGAGCCCCATGGGGACCCAGGGACGGGGTGTATGAAGTGTGTCACCTCCGTGACTCCAGATCATGGAATCATCAAAGCTGGAAAAGACCTCCAAGATGGAGAGAGACCATATGCCAGACCCTGGAGTGCCAGGACAAGGGGGAATGGCTTCTCACTGCCAGAGGGCAGGGTTAGGTGGGAGATTGGGAAGGAATTGCTGGCTGGGAGGGTGGGCAGGCCCTGGCACAGGTTGCCCAGAGAAGCTGTGGCTGCCCCTGGATCCCTGGAAGTGTCCCAGGCCAGGTTGGACGGGGCTTGGAGCAGCCTGGGCTGGTGGAAGGTGTCCCTGCCCAGGGCAGGGGTGGCACTGGATGAGCTTTAAGGTCCTTTCCAACCCAACCCAACCCATTCCATGAGTCCATGATTCTGTGATGTGCCTTTGCATTTGTGCCTGTGGCAAACCCATCTCATGGTGGGTCTCACAGTTTATCCAGTCTGTCTGAGATGATTCATCCAGCAGGAACCCCACTTCAAGAACCTCCCTCCCTTGTCATCTCCTCTGCAACCCACAGAGCTGGTCTCTAAAACTGCTGATCTCTGAAAGCTGGTTTGGCTTTGATGATTAAACTTTAACTCTCTTTTGTGCCCCCAAGAATAATTGTTCTCTCTGATAACCCCTGCCTGGTCCCTGTGATCCCTGCTCCCTAATTACTGATGGAAATTGCTGATATCCCTGCACAGGAGCAGTGGATATCCAGCACTCAGCTGCAGCATAGGAGACTTTATTGAGGTATTTATTCATTCTTTCTTTAGCAGAAAGACAGAGGGCACAGCCTTGTTCTCCACTGGATGTTTTTGTGAGGGGAAAATCAATAGAGGAAATTATGTCTGGTTCAAATATTAATGTGGTGGCATCACTCAGGGTATGGGCATTTCTCCTAATTAATAACATCTTAGGTGTGTGTGATGCACAAAACTGCATCTGACCATAAAAATGGGACACAAAATGGAACTGTGGAATGGTTTGGGTTGGGAGTGACCTTAGAGACCATCTAGATCACCATGAAAGTTCACACCCCTCAAGTGGAATTTTATAGCCCAGGTCTTTACAGTCACTCAGTTGGCAGCAGATGATGAGTTTTCAGTGTCATTCTCGTTGCCTTTCTGAGCTGTGTGTGACCCCATCATCCCTGTGAGCCTCTGCCCACCCACATGTGCCATCACAACAGACTCCCCAGCTCTGACCCAGCTCACACCACGGCTGTGGAGTCACATCTGGCTTCTTGCAGCTTTCTGGTGGTCTGATACTGACCCATTTGGGTTTTACTCTGTACACAGCAGGATCCATCATGGTGGGACCAGCAGCAGGTGGTGACCACAGGGGTATGAACAGTGGAAGAAGCATTTTTCCCCAACTTGTGAATGATGGACAGTCTGGTCACTGTGATGCTGGATATTGCACAGCATAGGTGTGGCAGCTTCAGGTGTTCAGGGCCCTGGCCCTCAGTGGTGGAGAAAGTGGGGATGAAATACATCTCACTGAGGACAAAGCAGATGGATTGGTACTAAAACCCACACAGCCCCCACTGCAGCATCTCCAGCCCCTCACTGCCTGCTCTGCTGGGAGACCCAGACTGGACCCAGTGGCCAGACATGGTCTCACCAGTGCAGGACTGCTGGGGAACCACTGCCCTGCACAGCCTGAGAGCCCCAGCACCCCCAAAGACCCAGCACCCTGAATACCCACCACCAGCCACCTTCACTGCAAGGTGGGGTAACTCATACCCAGCAGGACCCCAAGCCCTTTTCCAGTTCTCCCTTCTGGCCAGACAGTTCTCACATGGAATAAAAGCATCAATTACAATGCAATTTAACCCAAAATCTGTGGGCAAAATCTGCTCAGCCCCAAGGCAACTGCACAGTCTGTCCCCAAGCGCTGTTTTATTCCTGCTAATAATTATTGTTAATGATAACAACGGGCTGTTGTGACTCAGCCGAGTGTTTGGATTCTGTGGGATCGACTTTCTAAGCAACCTCACGTCTCCCAGCCCTCAAAGTGTTCTGATTGCAGGAAGATGATCAACACCCAGACATCCCTGTCTGCTATCCCACTCTCTCATCCCCCTCTAACAGCCTTGATGCCGCTTCCAGCCTCCCCCTGGGAGCTGCAATCAGCACAAGCCTCGGGGAAACACCTTCCCCACGTCAGCTGGGAGTCTGTGTGTCACAGAGAGTGAAGGGATTTTTTTGTTGGTTTCTGGAATTTATTTTCCTCTAACAGGTGTCCCTGCCCAGGGTTCCATCCCTGTGATTCTGTGTGCCCAGCATGGGGGATGGGGGAGCTGGGCCAGGGGTCCTGCACACTGACCCCCAGCCCAGAGCCACAGCGTGGCCACTGCTGCCCATGGGCTTTGCAAGGACTCAGGACCGAGCCACGCCAGCTCTGCTCTCCTTGAGCTTGTCCTGTGCCTTTGTTTTCACCACATTTGGCAGCCAAGGCAGCTTTTATTCAGGCTGTGGCTCTTTGCTTCTCCCTGCACGGTGCAAACACGGCTTGGGTTTTACACAGGAACAGCCAAACTCTGTGCTGAGGGGGATGTTTGTGCCTCCCACACCCCGTGCAGTGCTGGGAAACACACACCTGGCAGCGTGGCAGGGCCTCAGGGAGGGGGGACACCAATGTGACCCAGAGGAGTGCAGGTAACGAGAGACAGGCACAGGCTGGTACTGCCTGGATATATAATATTATATATGTGTGTGTGTGTGAGTAACTGTTCTATTGTACAACTCTCAATAACTCAGGGCTATAAAACAACTCTGGGATAGTCCCTTAAGGAAATACAAGCTCAGACTGGGGCAAAAATGCCTTGGGGGTGGTGGTAGAGAGAGCAAAGAACAAGCATCTGGCCTGAAAAAATGCACCCTATCTAGGAAATGTCGGGATCATGGGCTTGCAGAGCAGCGAGGGGAGAGCAAGGTGTGAAGGCACGTTATCAAAGGTAAAACAGGCACAGAGTGCGCCCTAGGGGGAGACAGAAGAAGCCACAAACACCAATATCATGACTCCCTGTGAAGGACTCCGAGTTTTTGTGGCTCTGTGTGTCATCCACCACCAAACAAAAGTCACCAAGCTCAGGACCCCAAGGAGCAGGGAGAGGGTGGCCCCAGCAAAAAGGTAGAAATTGGGAAGATTGTGTATAACAATCTTAATTTATTACTATTATTATTACTTTTTTTTTTTTTTTCTGTAGAGAAATATTCATTTAGCTCTTTTTTCTGCAATAGCTGGCTCTGGACTCACACTAGCTCTTGTGTTGGCCTGCTGTCAATGACACCAACAATTAATCCTTGCCTTTATACACACAGTGCCTTTACTTTTTTGCTCATTAATGATTCTGATCATAACAACCTCCATGGCTTTTTTGGCAGCTGGAGCCACGTGGGACCCCACCAGGCCTCTCGGGTGGGAGCTGCCCTCGCCAGTGGCACCAACCTTGGTGTGTGGGCAGAAGTCCTCCCTGCAAGGACAAGGTCTACACCTTCCCATGGAACACCCTGAGAGGCTCTTTGGAGAGGTGGGGGGATGTGCACAGCCACAAACACGGCATCTGTGTGGGACAAGGTCACGGGAAATGGATCAAAGGGCTGAATACATCAGCACTTGGATAAGCCCCATCCCTGCAAGTGTCCAAGGCCAGGCTGGATGGGACTTGGAGCAATCTGGTCTAGTGGAAGGTGTGGCAGGGCATGTGACTGGATGGCCTTTAGGGTGCCTACCAACCCAAAACTTCTGTGGTTCTCTGATTTCTGCTTTTCAACAATTTTTTTTCTGGGAAAGGGAGGGGAAAACATCAAGTCAACCAAGTTTCTGATAATATTAAAACCCTCCAGGACCAGCTGTAAAAATCCGCAGCAGACTGTGGTGTAGCAGCCTGGGCAGGAAAAGAGTTAATGTGTTGTTGTACCTCAAACCCCGATGGCCACTCAAGGAGAGAGTTGGACCAGGATGTGACCACCAGGATGTGGCTGGGAGGGGCTGGACCGAGGTGGGGCAGCACCTCTCTGGGACAGCACCTTTATGGGACAGCACCTCTCTGGGACAGCACCTCTCTGGGACAGCACCTTTTTAGGACAGCACCTTTTTGGGACCAACTGCCCTGTTCTGGTCCGTGGTGACCCCACAACACAAAGGACAGCACCAGCGCAGGAACGGGGTCATGGAGGGGGCATGAACTGTCAGCTGAGGGCCAGTCCAGTAGAGGGGGATCAAGACCTCCAAAAGACCCTCCAGAAAGGTCCAGAAGAACAGACTGCATGTGCTCACTCACATGAAGAGCAAGAGACACGATCTGGGGACGGGATGGGGGGGGAGACACCCTGTTGGTCAGATCAGTGCTGGAGCCAGGACTGGTGATCCCCTTCCCTCGGCTATCTGAGCTCTCTTTCACACTCTCTTTCTTCCCTCTTTCTTTTTACTCTTTTATTTCTCTCACCATTAGAAAGAGGGGGCAAAACATGCCCCAGTTTCCACGTAGGGGGGTGGAGTTGGCCAATTAAACTTTGTGAGCTTTATTTTTTGGACCCTTCTGGCTTTTACCATCCTTGTTTAACCACAGCCATCTACAACTCTTGGGTGCTCCTTTCCACGTAGGAGTGGGATGTGACACCTGGTATGACTGAGTCACTGAACAATAAAGCAACAGATTTTACTGGAAAAGCAGCTGAGATGAACAGGCAGTGATGCGCTGGGGAGAGCACAGGACACGTCAGATGGAAGATGACAGGCTGGTGGCTGACAATTATCTCTCAGGAACAAGCTGTCACTGCTCTGACAGTGTTACAACACAGTTCAGTGATCAGCAGTTCCAAAAACAAAGCAGATATTAGAAATTCCAAGGCAAGGAGCAGGAAACAGGCAGGACAGGGCAGGGCATCTGAAGCTGCCACGGTCCTGTACCTCGGGGGAAACACTCATCTTGTGAGGGAGAAGGGAACAGAGGAGGGGAAGGGTCAGTGGGGAAGATCTGCTCAGTGACAGCTCCAGTGTGAGGGGTAGAAGCACACGAGGTTCTTTTCTACTTGACAGGAGGGGGGAGCTGGGGGGGGGGTCAGGCTCTGCTCCCAGGGAACAGGGACAGGAGGAGAGGGAACGGCCTCAGGCTGTGCCAGGGGAGGCTCAGGTTGGCCAGGAGGAGGAATTTGTTGCTGGAAAGGGTGGTCAGGCCTTGGCAGGGGCTGCCCAGGGAGGTTTGGAGTGCCCAGCCCTGCAGGTGTCCAAGGCAGGCCTGGCCGTGGCACTCAGTGCTCTGGGCTGGGGGACAAGGTGGGGATGGGGCACAGGGGGATCCATGGGCTGGGAGGGCTTTTCCAACCTCTGATCCTGGGATTCTGTGATCACTAAAGCAGGTTCCCCCAGAGTCTGAAGTGCTCACACATGTAAATTTAAAATATTTGCTCCTTAGGCAAGTGGTTCATCACCAAAACATCAGCAATGTGAGTGAAGAGAACAGCAAAGCAGCCCCAAAAGCTGCCCTAGGAGGAAGACTCCTGACCCATGCTGAGAGCCAGGGCTTTCCACGGGCTCTGGTGAAGCTTTTGCAGCAATGACTGTGCTCAGGCGTCACAAGGAGCTGCCCTGCTCCCCTCAGCACCCCTGTTTCTGGTTTGTGTTAGAAGTTGCTGTTGTTCCTCCTCCTGAGGCAGCAGCATTATTCCTGCACGTCATTTGCTGCCTTTTGAACTGATTCCATTTCTGACAAAGCCAGGGTCAGTCCCTGCCTGGCTCCTCTGTCTCGTGCAATGAGAACTGCCTGGTACAGGGTGAGCAGGGGAAATGGGACTTGTTGTGGAGGGCCAAGGCTGAGCAGAGAGCTGCTTTTGGAACCAAACCCCTGAGTGTCTCCTGGGCAAGATGTTCTGCCTGGGAAAGGGGACAGCAAGCTGCTTATAACAAAACATCGACCTCTGCAGTAACAAAGGCCAACACAAGTGAAACCTTTCTAAACACAGGTGGAAGTTCCTCCCAGGTGCTACCAGGAGCCTTCCTATTAAAGCTGCCTCCAGGAAGCTGCTGAGCTTTTAAGGTGTCACAGTCGGTTTAGA
>NW_020957063.1:9115-17526 GCF_003031625.1 Empidonax traillii | reverse complement strand
GGAAAGGGGACAGCAAGCTGCTTATAACAAAACATCGACCTCTGCAGTAACAAAGGCCAACACAAGTGAAACCTTTCTAAACACAGGTGGAAGTTCCTCCCAGGTGCTACCAGGAGCCTTCCTATTAAAGCTGCCTCCAGGAAGCTGCTGAGCTTTTAAGGTGTCACAGTCGGTTTAGAGGCTCTTAGGGCTGCTAAGGTTAATTTTTTTTTTTTTTTTTTTTTTTTTGAGGAGAGACTTTTTTGAATTTACATATATGAGTATATATGACACAAGGTAGCTATACTTCCCAGTTCTCAGATTTCTGTGTCTGCTTCCTCAGGCCTGTAACTGCTTCTTCTGGGTCTTTTGGTGCTATTTTAATGCTGTAACTGCTTTGTCTTGCTCCTGTGTCTTGCAAAATCCCTCTTAAAAGGCAGTTGGTTTAGACCCTTGTGCTGGATTGATGAGGAATGGCAGGGAATTTGCTTGTTTGGGGGGTGTTGTTGGCTGTTCTGGTTGTTTGGGGTTTTTTTTTAGTAAATTACAATAAAATTTCTCCCAGGCAGTCAGAGGAGGCCAAGGCATGACGGTGTGAAATGTGTTTTATTGCTCAAGTCAGGCCAGGCTGGACAGGGCTTGGAGCAGCCTGGTGTAGTGGAAGGTGTCCCTGTCCCATTCCGGGATTCTGTGATGATTCTGGTCTCCCCTGGAGATGTCAGGTGAGGGTCTGCAAAGTCCCAGATGGAGATAAAACAAACAAACAAAAAAGCTTTCCTGTCTTAACATGCTCCTGAGAACAAAGTGGGGCTCCTGCAGCTCATGGTCCACCCAAGGTGTCTGTGCATTTTCCTGCACCCTCTGAACACTCTCTGGGGACCCCTGAACTGCCCTGTCTTGGTGCAGAAGGCTCGGGGTTTGGAAGGTCCCTCTGAAGCAGCTGGGTGGCAAAGGACCGCAGTCTGAGTGGGTCTCACAGAGGACCCTCACTCCCCTCGGGGGTGTTGAGCACTCCCGGGATGTTTTTCCCGACCTTGTCCCGATGATAACGCGTGCCTGACCTTGCAGCCCTGCCCGGGGGGGAGGCTGTGCTTGTGTCCTTGGTGCCGTGAGCCTCTGGCACATCCCGGGAGTGCTCGGCCCCCGCAGCACCTCCCTCGCTGCTGCCAGTGCCCTGTCCCTCCCGAGCTGTGCCGCGTCCCCTCAGCTCCGTGCCCTGTCCCTCCCGAGCTGTGCCCCGTCCCCTCAGCTCCATACCCTGTCCCTCCCGAGCTGTGCCCCGTCCCCTCAGCTCCATACCCTGTCCCTCCCGAGCTGTGCCCCGTCCCCTCAGCTCCATACCCTGTCCCTCCCGAGCTGTGCCCGGTCCCTCCCGAGCTGTGCCCCGTCCCTCCAGCTCCGTGCCCTGTCCCTCCAGCTCCGTGCCCTGTCCCTCCAGCTCCGTGCCCGCGATGGCAGGGGGGCCGATGCTGCTGATGCTGCTGGTGCTGTTGGCAGCCGGGGCGGTGCTGCCGGCGAGGGACCCGCTGCTGAACGTCTGCATGGACGCCAAACACCACAAAAGCAAGCCTGGCCCCGAGGGGAAGCTGCACGACCAGGTAGGAGCTGCTGGTGGGCTGTGTGGGGCTGTGTGGGACCCCCCCCTGCACCCACCTCTCCAGATACTGTGGGCTGGTTTGGGCTTGGCCACCCCTCGCCTGAGGGAGGAAGCCCGTGCTGGGTGTGGGGCTGGTTTGTTTGCTGCCTTCTAGTAAATGGGCAGGGGCAGTGGTGAGAGGAGCTATCAGCTCAGTGTCACCCCTCTTTAACCAGGACATCTGCCCTTCCCAAAGCTCAGGTAACCCAGAGCAGAGCCAGGGAAAGGACAGAAAGGGAAGACTCTGCTCTGTTCCCTCTTGGCATTGGAGACTCTCCTTGTTCCCCCCAGGCCCTTGGTGGAGATGGGGTTAAGAGCAGGTCAGGGTGCAGGAGAAGGGGTTTGCTCCTGTTCCTCAGGGGGGGACTGATTCCTGGTGAGGCCACAACCTCCACCTCCTGCTCTTCCTCCAGGGCTGCAGCCCAGAACTCCTCAATCCAAAGTGCCCAAGGGTTTGCTGGAGGACACAAAATCCTCTGACTGCTGAAGGTGCCTCGCTGGGGCCCCTGCAAGGAACCAGCACCTGCAGCATCCTCTGACCCCCCGGAGCTCCTGCCCTCCCCCACAGCCTGTCCCTTGTTCTGTCACAGTGTTCTCCCTGGAAGGACAATGCCTGCTGCACAGCCAACACTAGCTCAGAGGCCCACAAGGACGAATCCAACCTGTACAACTTCAACTGGAACCACTGCGGGGTGATGCCCCCCAAGTGCAAGCGCCACTTCATCCAGGACACGTGTTTGTACGAGTGTTCCCCCAACCTAGGACCCTGGATTGACCAGGTAGGGTTAGATCATAGAGTCAGAGAACTGTTTGGGTTGGAAGAGACCCTAAAGCCCATCCAGTGCCACCCCTGCCATGGGCAGGGACACCTTCCACCAGCCCAGGGTGCTCCAAGCCCCGTCCAACCTGGCCTGGGACACTTCCAGGGATCCAGGGGCAGCCACAGCTTCTCTGCCCAACCTGTGCCAGGGCCTGCCCACCCCCAGAGGAAGATTTTTCCTTCCAAAAATCTAGGCTGTCCCAACCTTTCCTGCTGGGTGGAAAGATTCCAAGGACTTTTCTGGCCACTTCTTCGGGCTATCTGACTGATGGAAGAGCTTTTGTCAAGGCACATCCCTGCAGAGGCTGAAACGCCTCTGAGATCAGCTCTGGAGCCCAGTGGGAAGGGCTGGGGGGTGATCTGGGACGGGGCAGATCTTGCCCTTGGTTTTCAGGCCTTCTCCCCAGCGTGCTTGGTCGTGTCCCCCTGCAGGCTGACAGCAGCTGGCGTCGGGAGAGGATTCTCCACGTGCCCCTGTGCCAGGAGGACTGCGAGCAGTGGTGGGAGGACTGCAGGGATGCTGTCACCTGCAAAGAGAACTGGCACAAGGGCTGGAACTGGGCAACAGGTTGGTGGGCTGTGAGGAGCCTCTCCTCACTCCCCCGGGTGGGTCACCGGCAGTGTCACTGCTGCCAGGACCCCAAATCACCCTCACCCTCTGGGGTTGCCAACTGGAAGGTGGCCAGGCCACCCCCCATCAGCCCAGGTGTGGTGATGGGCTGTGGGCAGGCAAGGAGCCCCAGGGAAGGGTTATCCCAGTGCTCACGCTGCCCTGTCCTCCTGTGGTGCTGTGTCCCCAGGAAGGAACCGCTGTCCCTGGGGCTCCATGTGCAGACCCTTCAGCGAGGTGTTCCCCCAGCCCAGAGACCTGTGTGAGAAGATCTGGTCCCACTCCTACAGATACACCACTGCTCGCCGGGGCAGCGGCCGCTGCATCCAGATGTGGTTCGACCCTGCCCAGGGGAACCCCAACGTGGCTGTAGCCAAATACTACTCGTGGAGAAAGAGATCCTCCCCTGATGGGATGGAGGACTTGGCTCCTGAGAGCGACCCAGCTGTGTGTGCTCTGCCCTGCTCTGTCCTGGTCCTGCTGCCTCTGGCCCTCGTGCTGCTGCCTGAGGGGCTGTGGATCCCATGGGTGGAGGTCCCTGGGACAGTTTCCTAAAGGGACATGGCCTGGACTGCTCCAACTGCCCTGCAAGAGGAGCTGGCACAGCTGGCTTGGGTCTGGCTGTCCCAGCTGGTCCCACACCCCAGTTAGTAAGTGCTCAGTGTGAGCAGCTCCCAGCTGAGCAGGGCAGGGATTTCCTTGCCATCCTGGGAAGGGCAAAACAATCTCTGCCCTGATGTAAGAGCTCCTGCACATCTGTTCCCACCCCCTGGCTGTGCTGGGCTGGCTGAGCTCTGGTATCTGCTCCTTTGGGCTGTTGGGACTCCCTGAAGGGTGGGGTTGATAATAAAGTTGTGCTCTGACCCAGCCTCGCTGTGCTGATATGAAATTCTGCTGAGGAGGGGCAGTGCCCCGGGGGGAACGGGGCTGACTCTGGGTGGTGTGGGATCTGTAAATGGAGGGGCTTGTCCTGGGGGGCAGGAAAGGTCATAAAATAACAAAAATGGTTTGGTTTGGAAGAGATGTCAGAGCCCACCCACTGCCACCCCTGCCATGGGCAGGAACACCTTCCACCAGCCCAGGGTGCTCCAAGCCCCGTCCAACCTGGCCTTGGATCCAGGGGCAGCCACAGCTTCTCTGGGCAACCTGTGCCCGTGACCCTCACAGGGAAGAACCCACCTCTCCCTGCCCTCTGGCAGTGGGAAACCATTCCCCCTTGTCCAAAGTCCCTCTCCAGCTCTCCTGGAACCGCTTTGGGCACTGGAAGGGACTCTGAGGTCTCCCTGGAGCCTTCTCTTCTCCAGGTAAACATCCCAGGTCTCCCATCTGGCTCCAGCCCTCAGAGCAGCTCCATGCTGCTGTGCTTATTCTGGGCTTTCCTTCCTCTGAAGCAGAAACAAAGCTCCAGCAAAACCTCAGCAGCTTCTGAAAGGAAGGGTGGAGTGGAGTGGAGTGGAGTGGAGTGGAGTGGAGTGGGGGGCTCTGCCTGAGTGCAGGAAAACACCTGGAACACTCCCTTACTTGCAAAGCTGTCAGTGGTGGATGGGAAAGGAGGGTCACGCTGCTTTTGGGGTTGGGTAAAGCCGAGACCAGCCTGACTCCTCAATCCCAAAATTCAACCAATCTGAGGTGAAGCTGTGGCAGAGCTGGTGAAGTACCTGAGCCAGGAACCCACAGCTGATAGCACTGATACCTCATCTGAAGCTGCTGAGCTGGCACAGCCCAGACACACCTGACAGTCCTGTGCTTTATCCTACAGAAGCCCAGACCCAGTTTTAATGGGAGGGTCTTCTGACATTCCCTTTCTCAGAGTACCTCTAAGGACACCTATCAGGGTCACCGCTCAAGACTGAGCCAAAGAGATTTGCCCATGATTGTTGGTCTGGGTGAGTGACATCACTCTGACTAATAACTGGTTTGTTCACTTTATTATAATTGCTCCAATATTGCTTAAAAATAGTGCACTATGCGAGGAGTTGTAGCTGCTATACTGTGTAGTAAATAATTCTGATTGAGGTCTTTCAGTGTAATCATGATCATGATAAATTATTTATATGCATGGATCTGGTTAGCCATCCTTAGTCCTGTGAGACAAACTTGCACAAAGGCTCAATCACAGCTGCACAATCCTTTGGACATAAACCACTGACCAAAGTCCTGGGCTGGGGTTGGATCCAGCTGCACCCAGATTCCTGTCTGGGAAGGAGCTTAGGAAGTCAGAGGGTCCTAGGGAGGTTTTGGAGGGTCTGTTGGGGGTCCTTTCTGCCCCTCGTGACTCAGCAGGAGGGTCTCCCTGGTCAGCTTTGTCTGGAGCTCCCACTTTGCCCATGACAGTACTGGGGCAATGCCAGGGCTGCCCAGGTCAGGCCAAGTCCAGGCTGCAGATCTTTGTAGTACTTGAAATATTTTCAGGAGTTTTTAGATCAAAAGCAGCTGTTTCCTGAAGCTTTTCTGGCTGGCTGTTTTTATTTTTAAATGCTCCTCGTGATGCAGCCTCTGTCATAGCTGGTCACTAATTCCTTGCCTTTACATGAAACAGAGAAACACTTTTTCCTTCCCCTAAGTTTAAGATGTTACATTTAATCTAATCTCTCTAAATTTGGTATGTTGCCTGCGAAAGCTGAAGGTATTCTAGGACTGAGAGGGGCTTAGACTCAGAAATATCCTCTAGCCCATGTGGGGGATGTGAGGTTTGCCCTGAGTGCCCCAGGCAGGGACAGGGGAGAGGGAACACTTGGAGCTGATTCCTGTGACAGGATGGAGCAGGACAGGAGGGTCTCAGCCCTGTCCCAAAAAACCTTTCTGCCTGCTGGGATATCTGACACTTGTCCAGGGCCCGTGGCTTTGTCCAGACAGCTCTGTGGGCACGGAATATTGCGTTTCCTGGGGTGTCCATGGTGATTGCTTCAAGGAGGGAAGCGGTGCCAGCCAGCAGGACCTTCACTGCTAAAGACTTTTATTCTCTTGGGGTTTTACTTGCTCTTCTTTGGTTGCTTTTTATGACTGAAAGCACTTGACTTCAGCAAGGTGGGCTTGGGAAAACTGAGCTGGAGGTGCCTCGTTGCCCCATGCCTGGAAGTGTCTAAGGGCAGGTTGGATGGGGCTGGGAGCAACCTGCGAGAGTGGAAGGTGTCCCTGCCCATGGCAGGGGGTGGCACTGGATGTTCCACCCAAAACCATTCCAGGATTCTCTGATCACACAAAGACAATGCCAGGGAGGACACATTTCAGGAAGTCGTGCAGTTTGTTACAGGTGGAATCAAAACAGCAGTTTTTTTTTCCCAAATCCCACCAGTGGAATGACTAACCAAGAGGAGCACTAGAAAATACCAGCATAAATCCCCACCTTTGCAGTGATCCCTGGCATGAGAAGAAAACAGGAGTGATGATTTATGGCAAGAAGCAGCAAGAGCATGAAAAGCAAAAGAGTAAGGGATGGGAAAGCAGGAGGTGATTTGCATTCAGTGAGCACAGATTGATGTACGAGCTGCTTTGGTATTCAAATGCTGGGGAAGCACAGAGAGTGATGGATGGTGTGACCAGGCATGGCAGCTATTTATTTTTTAGTTATAAATTATTTTTCCTGGAGTAGTCTAACAGTAGCAGCCAAGTAAGAAATCAGAGAAAATAGGGGGGAAAATGCAAAGGTAATGAAATGGATGGTTGTCAATGAGCAGGGCAGGGTAAGAGCAAGGTGACAATTCCCCTGGGAGCACTTAGAGAGGGGCAGGAGCAGCCCCAGGGCTGCTGGCAGAGGTCTTGGAGGCTGAGCAGAAGATAAATGGGAATGGAAATCAGCGTGGAGGGAGGTAACCCCAGGGCCTGCCACAGGAGAGGTGGAAAAGGGCAAAGAACCGGTCAGATTAACATTCATTTCCTGAAAAATAGCAGAGAAGGCCGGTCTTTCTGGAGCACACGTGGGAGCAGACATCACAAATTTCTCGCTAACAAATTGTGCCAAGGAGCTGTAAGTTGCCCTGCAGCTGGGGCAGCGTGTCCAGCTGCCAGGGCAGGACCAGGGGATGGCACAAACCCAGCTGGGATCGCACTGGGACACGTCCCACATCACATCTTCGGGAACGGGAGAGCGGAGAAGGGTCTAAATGAAACCACCACAAAGAGAAGGCAAAACTCCCTGGAAAAGGGCTTTCTCAAAGTGGAGTTACCAATTCTGCACTGCCAAAGATGAGGGAGGTGGTTGTGTTCCTGCTGTTATTCACCACTGTCGCTGAGCTGCTCAGGGAACAGTGCTTTCACTGGGTGTGAACATTGCTGATGTCATGTCATTTTGGAGGCGTAGAGCTGATCTTCCCTCAATGATCTGGCCTTTAATCACTGAATTCCATGTGAATGTCCCAGACTGACGTGGTCTTTATTATTCTGCCTCACTATTCACAATTTTGGGTGGAACTCCAGCCTCCTTCTAGTGCTCAGGTGGCACCAAACCCAAGTGAGAGCACCTTCTGTGAGGTAACACAGAGACCTATTAGCAACAAAATAATTAAAATTCCCCAGGAAATGCAGCACAAAGGCTCCTTTCAGGCACACGGGGCTTTTGGAGAGGTACAGGGGTGCCAAGCAGGAATGTTAGATCTGATTTACTGAACACCCTTCTGGGTTGGTTTGGGTGAGCTGTTGTCCTTCAAGGGGGGCAGCTGGACTACCTGATCCCTCAGGGTCCCTTCTATTCCTCCTTTTCCTGTTTCCTTTGAAAATTCCGTGTTAGATGTTTATTTTCCACCACTGCCCTGCACATCTCATTTGAGGTGTGTGTGTGTGTCTTGAGATTGCATCTACATCTAGGACAGCTTCTCCTCCTGGCATGTGTTGATCTTCACTAACAGGGACACGGGGGCCTGAATCACAAAGTCCCAGCAGGTTGGAAGGGACATTAAAGACTCTTGTTCCACCCCCCTGCCCTGGGCAGGGACACCTTTCCCAGGAAGGTTCTACCACCTCCCTAGTGTAATCTCAGTGTTAATAAATACTTGGGTCTTGGGGAGACCCACCAACCCTCTTGCCCTTCCTGTATTTTCATTAGCAAATTGTGTGGGTGGGTTGGATTTCTCAGCTTTAAAAAAAACCAAACCAAACCAAACAAAACTCATACTTAAAGAGGGGGAGGAGGGAGGGGGTGTTTGTTTTTCATGAACACCCTGGATTTAAGCCAGACTTCACACCCTGTGGGTCTCATCCAAGCTCAGTCTGGGGACCTGACTTAGAGAGATGTTATTGCAGAAATACTGGGTGTTATTAGAGAGTCAGAGAGATGAGGACTGGCTGAGGGAGCTGGGGGGGCTCAGCCTGGAGAAAAGGAGGCTCAGGGGGGACCTTCTGGCTCTGCAATCCCTGCCAGGAGGGGGGAG
>NW_020957063.1:0-8432 GCF_003031625.1 Empidonax traillii | reverse complement strand
CAGGTTGGCCAGGAGGAGGAATTTGTTGCTGGCAAGGGTGGTGAGGCCTTGGCAGGGGCTGCCCAGGGAGGTTTGGAGTGCCCAGCCCTGCAGGTGTCCAAGGCAGGCCTGGCCGTGGCACTCAGTGCTCTGGGCTGGGGGACAAGGTGGGGATGGGGCACAGGGGGATCCATGGGCTGGGAGGGCTTTGCCAGCCTCAAGGGTCCTGGGGATTACTGGCTGCATACAGATTTTCCCTCAGAAGCCCCCATGCAGACAAGGTTTCCCCTCTTGAGGCCCCTGTGGGGCCACCAGAACCCCTAAAAGCACGAGGGATCAATCAGAGAGGAGTGGCAGCCAAGTGCCACCAGGGGCTATTATTTACACATTTTATGGGAAGAATGTTCTACAAGATTTATCTCTCAGCTCCAGCCTTTGGGCTAATGGAAGAAATTACCTCTCGTCTGAAAAGTAAAAATCCAAAAGGCAGGGTCAGGTGTCTGAGAGAACCCCAGTTTTCAGAAAAATGCATCATTAATTGTGGCTGGCTGCTGGAGGGGAAAGTGGCACGTCATTAAAACGATTCGCTTTTGCAAAAATTATCTAAAATCATTTTCTAGCGCTGAATCCATCGCTCCCCCCAGCAAAACCACATCCTTCTGATGAGTGAGGATGAAATAATTACTTCTGTGGAAGCTCCTGTTCCCAGGGGTGAGTCACCTTGGTCCGATGGCTCCCAGTGTCGGGGGCACCGTGGAGGTCAGCGATAAATGGCACTGGGGCCCCACAAGGGTTTAATTCCCAGAATTTGTGGTAATTATGGGCTAAGTCGGATCGTAAACACACCCATCATACTGACCACTGGGCACCATCCCTCACCTGGGGATGTCCTTGCACCCGGAAGGAGAGGTAAAAAGCAACAAGGATTTCTGTAACCCAAGAAACGCTTCAGGGAGCTCACTCCTCTCTCAGCTGGGATCTGACTGTCCAATTGCTCTTCTGTTTCCTCCTCAGATCTGTTTGCTCCAGCTCTGCCTCTTTCCTGCCATTCACAGTCGTAGCAAACAAATATTCCCCCTGGTTCTGCTGAACAAGCCCCGGCCCAGCTGCCAGGGACGCTCACACCGAGCACTGGGGTGTTTGAGCCTGGCCCAAATCCGACTGTCCCTGTGTAAAACAGCTGGCACCTGTCACTGCAGGAGGAGAAACACACTCTGGGACTGCCCAGCCCAGCTTGGGTCACAGAGCAATATAGAGGGGATCATTTCCCACCCAGGAAAAGCGAAGGTCTTGATTTCCAAAATGGGAATGTGCTTAAAAAGAAAAGCCTGGGAACAATGCTAATCTATCTTGCTTTGAGACTTGGTTTTTTCCCTTGTGCCAGGTGCAATCAGGGAATTTCCTGGAGTAAGCCAGGGCAAATGGAAGGTGTCCCTGCCTGTGGATCATAGAATCACAGAATATCTTGAGTAGGAAGGGACCCACAAAGATCATCGACTCCAACCCTTGGCCCTGTCCAGGACACCCCAACAATCCCACCACGTGCCCTGAGAGCATTGTCCAAACACTCCTTGAGTTCTTGGTGCTGTGGCTGCTGCCCTGGGGAGCCTGTTCCTGTGCCAAACCACCCTCTGGGGAAAGAACCCTTTTCTTTCCTAAGAGATGATCCTCGAGGTCCCTTCCAACCCAAAACCTCCCGTGATTTGGTGATTCTCAGGCACCACAGGTGGGTTTCTGTATCTGCAGGTGACAGGGATGCCAGGGAGGCTCAGAGGTCTTTATCTGACAACCTGGATGAAGCAGATACTCTCACCTTCCATTTACCCTCGGGGGAACCAGGCAAGACCGGGAAGAGGCAACAGGAACAATCAACAAGAGTAAAATAATTCCCATGCAAGGAAGATGTGGGTGAAACCAGACTCTCCAGCCTGGAAGAGGGATCAGTGGAGAATGGGGAAGGGCTCTGTGGAATCCTGAGTGGCTGGAAGAGGACACTCAGGTGTAATAGCTCGCTGCTCTTTAATGCAGGAACTAAGCTGCGTTCAATAAAATAGCAGGTGGCAAATTTAAAACCAATTACAGGAACCGTTTTTCCCTCAACAAGATTAAGCTCTGGAACATTTTGTCAGAGCGAACTGCAAACGGCAAAAGTCTGCAGGGGCTTCTGGTGAGAGAAATCCATAGGAAAAACAAATGCATTACAGAATATTCTCCCCAGAACAGTTCTCCTGGTTCAGGGAGGGCTGGAGCGTCAGATTGATGGTGCTTGGCAGAGAAATGAGCCTCCTGTGCCTGCCATGTGCTTGTTCCTTTCCTGATCACTGCCCAGGGCACAGCCCCAGCCAGCGGGACCCTCGGGCAACCCCCGAGCAGCACAGGGATCCTCGGGGACTGTTCCCCTCTCTGGGTGCCACAACACCTCCCAGCCCAGCCCCAGCTGCCTGGAGGGGTGTCCAGTCCCACGGAGCACCCCTGAGTGTGTGAGGAGGCAGGACATGGGGCAGCAAGAGCCCCTGGAGCTGGGAAGGTGGGAGTCCTGTGATATCATCCTCACCCAGCCATGGTGAAACAGCTTCTGAACTGCTGCATCCTCTCACCCTACAGGGGAAGTTGTGCCCCGGGAGCTGCTGGTCTGTGGTGACCCCAGTGCCAGAAGATCCCCAGGCCCTGGGGATAATTTCAAATGCAGTTTGTTAGATCTAACACCAAAAAGAGAGGTCGGTATAGACAATCTGATGTCCTTCCAGATGCTGGCAACCCCAAGCTGTGCCAGGATGTAGCTGCTTTCCAGAGTCATAGAAACATGGGAACACTAAGGTTGGAAAAGACCTCTGAGATCATCGAGTCCAACCATCAACCAGCACCACCACCACGGTCACCGCTTAACCTTGTCCCCAAAGGCCACATCCACACGTTTTTTGAACACCTTCAGGGACAGTGGCAGCTCTGCCCACCCCAGGTTCATCTCCTGACCCACAGCATCGAGGGCATCACCTCCCTCCCACCCCCATACAGCCAAAGCCAGGCTCAACAGACCCACTCACCACCGATTTTACTGACTGTTTGTGGTCTCTGAAGGCTCAGCTTCCTCACCCCAGCCGTGCAGAACAGGGCATGTTTCCAAAACACCTCAGCAGGAACACCCCAGCATGTTTCCAAAACACCCCAGCTGCCCCGAGGGTTGGTCCCTCTGGGGGCCCTTGCAGAGTCCAATTCGCTGCTGAGAGGTTTTGCTGATGGGACTCGAGGGCAAAGTATGGAAAGAGTGTTTATTCCCTTCTCTCTGTTCTAATTAATATGTTCATCCACGTGGGGTTTCGTCCTCATTACAGGAGAGTTAGAAAATATGAGGCGTGGGAAGGATCACTGAAATATGTTCTGACATTCTGCCTCACATTTCTGGGAGAATTTCATGGCCCAGTTACCCACCAAGCCCATTCACAGCCTTCAGGCTAGGCCTGGGTCTCCAGGAAATTTCTGTCCTTCACTTCAGGGTCCCAGGAAACAAAGAATTTGTCATCTGACCATTTTTATCCTCAGATTTGCAAACAATCAGTGTCTCATTTGCTCCCATTTCAGGATGGTTGAGTCTGCAATCACCACTGAAGGGTCATCACAGCCACCACACACTGGGGATGAGTTCTAGATCAGTTCAGATTTCCATTTGCCCCTCCTGTCATCTGAATTCAGTAAGTCAGGTCTCTCTGGACCTTCTTTCTCTCTGCTGGTGAGATGAAATTGGCAAATTTTTTTCTTATTTTTTTTAAATGTTAATTCTATTTTTGATTTTTTGCATTTTTTCCAGACTTCATTAATGTTTATCTGTTGTATGAACAGTTAAAAGATCTTTGGGTTAGATCTTTCACACTTACTGTAAAAAAAAAACAAAAAACAACCAACCAAACAAAAAGAACTTTCTCAGTACCATAATTCACTTCCCAGGATTAAACCTGGCTCAGGGGGTTGGAAGAGTTCAGCTCACTGCGGAATGGACACATGGGATTTAATCACGATTTAATCATGATTTATTACTCAAAACCAGAGTATTTTAGAAAAGATACAAACAAAAAACCGAAACAAAAAACACCAAAACAAAAACAGAAACAAAAAACAAAAACCAAACCAAAACAAACTGGGGAAAAAAAAAAAAAAAAAAAAAAAAAAAAAAAAAAAAAAAAAAAAAAAAAAAAAAAAAAAAAAAAAAAAAAAAAAAAAAAAAAAAAAAAAAAAAAAAAAAAAAAAAAAAAAAAAAACCAAAACCAAAACAAAAAAAACATTGCTATGGGGAACTTCTAAAAATTGAGGCAGCTGATAAATTTCAAAACTCCTTTGGCTCTTGTTCATGGATATTTTATCCCAGAAACACCAATGAGAAGGGTAAAATAACTAGTGGTATGTTCATTAACCACTGCTGTGAGCTTGGGCAATTTTTTAAGAACAGTAATAATAATAAAATATATCATATGTACACATGAGGTTTGGGGCAGCACATGGATTTTCTGAGGGTTGAGAAGGCTGGACTGAGCAGTTCCTAGTCAGGATTGTCCAGGACAGAAATTTAAAATGAAAACCAAGTTTTTATAGTTGAACCTGTGATGTCCTTGCAAGCAAAGAGCTTCCAGCCTGAAGAATGAGTTCTTGGGGTATCCAGTTTTTTTGTAATTCCAAGGACTGAGTCCTCACCCCCACGAGGAAGAATTTTTCCTTTTTCTCCAACCAAACTTTCCCATATTGCAACTTTTCCACCCACCCTCTTGTCTTTTCACCTCAGATGGGTCTGACTCCATTTGTTTTTCTGCCTTAGGCTTCAGAAATTGAAGGATTTAATCAGAAACTGCTTTGACCTTCTTTTCTTCTGCTCAGAAGCCCCATTTTCACCACCCAGCTGTCCTGGTGGTCCCACCTGGACTTGTTCCAGGTTATAATCACATGCATGGAAGGACCCACAATCCAGCTGTGATCAGACAATCACTGCTCAGAGGGTAGAACCTCTTCCCTCGAGCTGCTGGTGGCACTGTCCTGCAGTCCAGGGACACACCGAGCCCCCCTGTCTGACCTGCTCCCCTCCAGGCCCTTCCTGAGGAGCTGCAGCCCAGCCAGCTCCAGGGCAGGGGCTGTTCTCCCCCACGTGCAAGACTCGGGGGGCAACTGGAGCAGCACCAAAACCTGGTGGAGAAGCTGGGACTGCAGCAGCTCCAGCAGCTCCTCTGTTGTTCCAGGCACCTCCCAGACACACAGATCCTCAGTCACAGTGACTCACACAGCACAGAGACAGAGATGAGCAAATCTAAAGTCTGGAAGAAATAGTTCCTTAGCATAAGGTCATTTCTTATTGCTCTCATGAAAAAGAGGGAGAATGACTTTTTACATGGGCAGAGAGTGCCAGGACAAGGGATAGTGGTTTTAAACTGAGAGAGGAGAGATTTAGATGGCATATTGAGAAGAAATTCTTCCCTGTGAGAGGGAGAGGCCCTGGCACAGGTTGGGCAGAGGAGCTGTGGCTGCCCCTGGATCCCTGGAAGTGTCCCAGGCCAGGTTGGACGGGGCTTAGAGCAGCCTGGGCTGGTGGAAGGTGTCCCTGCCCATGGCAGGGGTGGCACTGGATGAGCTTTAAGGTCTCTTTCTACCCAAACCAGTCCAGGATTCTGTGTTGCCTCAAAGAAATGTGACAGGTTTTACTTCAACCTGTTCCTTCTCTAATTGCACGTGGACTTGGAGGAGTTCAATAAGCTCCATGGCCCAGCTGCCAGGGGAAAGAAAGGCTTGGCCCCTAAAGTCCATCAAAGACCTCTGAAAACCTCTGTCTACAATGTGAAAGCAGCAACTGCTATTGGTGAGCTTCAGACATGAAGGGGAAACCTCTCAAATTCTTGCTTTCAGCTCAACTAAGCTGGTGTTGAAATACTTCCCTTGTGACTCTCAGTTAGACTAAGGCCTCATAGAATCACCAAATCATAGAATTACAGAGGGTGGAAAAGCCCTCTGAGGGCATCAAGTCCAGCTGCTCCCCCAGCACAGCCAAGGCCACCACTGACCCCTGTCCCCGAGTGCCACATCCACACGGCTCTTAAATCTCCCCCAGGGGTGTCACTCCCCCCTACCCTGGGCAGCTGTGCCAGGGCATTTCAGCAATGAAATTTTGCCTGTCACCCAGCCGAAAGCTGGCACAACTTGAGGCTGTTTTCCCTCACCCTTGTTCCCTGGGAGAAGACACCAACACTGAACTGAGCCCCAGGCAGGAACTCCCAGGGCAAACTCTGATTGCCACAGGCTGATGCAAACCTGACTGTGGTTAGTTCTGGCCTAGAGCTGGGAGTGGGGTGTTCACATACTGCACCACACAAGCAAACTGAGGCACAGCTACAGCTTGGCAGCTACTAAAGAAAATAATGATGGCCCATGCAGAAATAGGGCGTCATTTGTCCTTGGGCTGGCTCAGCACCTGCCCCCACTGAGCAGCACTGCCTTCCCCCTCACAGCTCCACACACTCTGCTGAGGGACCAGGACTGGCATCCCCTGGAGGTGTCCATGGCCCAAATCAAGGTTTGATTTCACTGCAGTTTTGATCTCTGCCAATCCAAGCCCCAGCAGGGCTGGGATGGAATGGGATTTGGATTACTTTGCTGCAGCAGCACTGGTGACCCAGGGACTCCAGTGATGTTTTGTAACATTGCTCTGCAGGTCCAGGCTCGGTGGGATCCCACTGAGAAGACCCTCCAGGCCACCTCCCGCCTTTCCCTCACTTGGAAAACACAGGGATCATTCCAGAGCGTTTCTGCAGAGGCTGTTTGGCCAGTGTGTGTGCTGGCACTGAGATCACCGTGGCTCCACCAGCTGAATTTAAAGGGTTCATTGATCTGGGGGGGCTTGTTCGTTCAGTTCTTCAGACACCCCAGGAGATCACTGCTTGGTGCTTCTCCAAAGGATCCAGGCTCAGGAAAGGACACATGTCCCTAAGACAAACCTGCAGCAAAACACCAGCCCAGGTCTGACACAAAACCACAAAGATTTATGAGTTTATAGGAAGATGGCAGAGTTTCAGTATAAATTAAACCCAGATGAGGGGTTTATAGAATCAGAGAATGGCTGATGTTGGAAGGGAACTTAAAGATCATCTCTGACCTAATACAACTGAAACACTGGAAACCAAAGCCAAACTTAGATTTGTTTCTTACCTCAAAATTCTATAGAATCGGTGATTCCTGGCAAAAGGAAACACATCATCTCTGTTTTACAGGGAACCAGTGACAGTGCTGGGTCCAGCACTGCAAATGTGTCATTCTGTAAGTGTCATAGCACCAGTTTTCTCCTCCCTGGCAGCTTCTGTGACCCTGTTGGAGCATCAGAAATTTTGTAGGGTCAAGAGCCAATTGAAACTTGACAGGTTTGGAACTGAAAGAGGTTTTTGGTTTGTTTTTTTTTTTTTAATCTGGGGTATATAGCAAGACAAAGAATATCTCTCTGCATTCCTGCTTTGAATATCAGCATCTTTCTCATTTTCATGGCACCATTTTAGTCCCAGTGTTCCCCACCATGGACACAATGACACCATCAATTCCTCTGCCTTTATTGTAAACGAGGCACATCACGACGCTGATCCCCACACTGAGGCAGAGAGGGTGAACGTGCTGAGGGTTCTGACTGCAACTGAAGGCCTAGAAAATGAGATTTTTTACCATAAAAGAACTTAATCCAATTTAGATTCTAAAGTGAGGCTCGATGTACCTTGGGCAAATCACTGAACCCATCTTTGCTGCTCAGAATGAGAATAAACACCACTGAAAATGGGAATGAACACCCCTTCTGTCCCTCTGCCTTCACACACTGCCAGGTCTGTGGAGTCTGCAAAGCCTCTGGCTCTCCTCTTGGGTGACTGGGGTAGTGATGAATTTCCACTGGAACATTAAGCCTCTGCCATTAAATGGGCGATAAAGTGACGACAAATAAAATATACTGTTGCTGGAGAGAAAACTATGAATTATACATGTGGCTGCCACTGGCTGGCGGCCTTGGAGGGCAGTGCCAGCCTTCTGCTGCCTCACAGCCACCTTCAGACAGGCAAGACTTTTTAATTGTTATTTCTTCACTAAATAGCAATCCCCTGTGGTACCTCTGAGCAACAAGAAACAAAACCAAACTCCTGAATGTTCCACCTTGGAACGGCATTAAATATTTTTTGGCTATTTTTAGAGAGAGTAACTCCAAAGAAAAGGGTACTTTAGCAATAAAATGTGGTCAGCTGCACGGCTCAGTGCACCACCAGGCAGCCCCTGCCCAGCCATGCAGCCCTGCCCAGCTCTGCAGTTCCACAGGGATGCCCAAGAGATTTTTAAGCTCCAGGAAAGCAGCTGCTCTGGAGCAGGAACACTTTCAGGATTTGGTAACAACAATTGTTTCGATGCCATTCTATGACTCTCTTGGGAATGACTTTTCACTCACATGTTTACTCAAA
>NW_020957062.1:102881-106678 GCF_003031625.1 Empidonax traillii | reverse complement strand
GTCCTGCACCCCAGGAAAAAGGGTGGGAACTGGTAATTCAAAAGCAAAGTGAAAACCAGGCCCTGCCTATCCCTGCTGATCCCCACCAGCTGTTCCTCCAGCCCCGAGGGACCAACCCACGAGGAGGGACCCCCCCACCCTCCCCTTGTCCCTGCTCCCCCTCGGAAAAAGAGGCGCCGGTTGTCGTTATCGTAATAATGACTTTATTTCCAAATTCACTTTTACGGCAACAGTGTAAACCAGTTGTTAAACACACGATACACTATGGACACCCACAGACAGAAGCTAAGCTAGAATGATACACTGAGATCAAACCTTCCCTCCCTGCCCCGGCGCAGCGCGGGGGGGGCAACGGAGCTGCCAACACCACACAGGCTGGCACCGACCTTCACTACCAACCAGATCCTTTTTGGAGTGCAGAAATAGGAATTTTATTTTTTTTTTAAATTTTAATTTTTTTTTTTTTTTTAATCAGTGCCGGTTTTAACCCTTTTCAGACCAAGATGTGTGTGGAGTAAAGGAAGAGCCGGGGGGTCTGGCTGCTCACGGGGACCCTCAGGCCTGGGTCTGAACGCAGGGTCAGGGCTGGGGGACGTGGCTCGGGTTGGTGGAGGGGACAGCGGGCGACAAAGTGGATGGAAAGGGCTGTCCTGAGACCCCCCACAGCCCCCGGGAGGGGACGGCAGGCGGGGCTGAGGACACTCGCAGCGGGAAGGGGCTGCTCACGTCCCTGTCCCTCTCCCTTGGGTGCTGGTGTCCCCTGGGGGCTGCACAGAGGGGCCGGGGGGTGGCACAGGGCAGGGGCAGAGTGGGCCAGCTCAGCTACACCGTCCTGCAGCCCAGAAGGGATTATATAAAAGGGGGTGATGCTTTCGGGGTTCTCCCACTTGCTCGTTTTACAGAGGACAAGAACCGCGGCGGCTCCTACAGCGCTACAGAGTCAGGGACGGAGCACAGCTACAATCATGGAGTCAACTGAACGGAGCGAGAGACAAGCTGGACGTGGTGGTGCTGCTGGACCAGCCTCTCCCCAGCAGCAAAGCAGCTCCTGGGGCTGCGGAGAGAAGGGTTGGACCCCACCGCCCTCCCCAAACAGGCATCCCCCAGCCCCAGCCAGGCATCCAGCAGCTTTCCCCGGAGGCACAGGGCGCACACAGGCAGGCCTGCAGCTCCTGCAGGATGGGAGTGAGTCCTGTCCTGGGAGGAACAGCTGCTCTGGCAGCCTTGGTGGCACCCAGCCACCTCCCCAAGGACAACCAGGGCCCCATGCCCCAGCATGACCCTCTGCCAGCCCCGTCAGACCAGGATTCCGGCCCTTGCCGGGAAAGCGCGGCTTTCCCTGCAGCACAGCCCCTTGGGGTGCACGGTCTGGGGCCCACCCGGTGCCCCCTCTGCCAACTGTGCCCCCAGAGCTCGGCTGGTGCCTCTGGGGGACACGGGGCCAGGAGGACACACACAGAGCTGCACTGGTGGCATCTCAGCCTCTTTGGTTGTAGATGGAAGGGGCAGGCGGGGACGGCCACGGGACCCCCTCGTGCTCCCCAGGGAACCACAGGAACAAAAGCAGCAAAAGAAACAACCGGCTCCTGTCCCTGAGCGGTGCCGGGGGCGGTCAGTGCTGAGTGAGGGGACACTGTGAGGGGGGACACGCTGCCAGCTCAAACCCAGGGAGCGCCCAGGAAGGGGGTTCAGTGCCAGGGAGCAGCCGCCGGGCCCCGAGCTCGGGCTGGGGGAGCTGCTGCACCTTCCCCGCGTCCTCCCGGGGGTCTCCCACGGCTGCCACCGGCACAGCAGGGCCACGGAGCTGCCGCCTCCGCCATCGCTGAGCTGACCTTGCAGGGAAAGAAAGAGAACAACCCAAAAACGTCACAAGCTGCACCCAAAATCCAGGAGCCATCCCAGCCCTGGAGCTGTGAGTGCCCCTCATCTGACACCCCGGCGGGGCTGGGAGGTGCCCGGCCCCGGGGAGCCCAAAGCAGCGGCTCTGTGCCCACCTCCCACCCAGCAGACATGCAGTGCCGGGCTGCCCCGGCACAACCTGGAGCTGGCACAACCCAGAGCCCGGCCTGGACCCCTCCTGGTTGGGCTGCGGCAGAGCCGGCGCGGGGCAGCTCAAAACTACTTACAGCATTTATTATTTTCCTTTTTTCTTTTTTTTTTTTTTTTTTAAACACATGCTCGTTTATGAAAACAATCACCCTGGCACGGTCCAAGCATATACAGACAAATCTACTCTACGACACGAGGGGCTGCCAAAGGAATGGGGAAAAGCCTCTACTCATCCACTCAGCGGTTCCAGCACAGCCACGGAGAGGGGAAGGGCCGTGGGGGCCCCTCCGCAGCGGGTACCCCGGGGTCGCCTGTACTCCAGCTGCCGGAGCTGAGAGCGGGGTTGGGGGGTACCTGGCCGTTATCTTCAGACACATCTCGGCTTTCGGAGATAAAAACAAAAGGTTTCTTCCGAATCGGCAGGCAAATTTAAGGCGGGGAGGGAGGGCACCTCCCCGCGGCCCCCGGCCCTCAGGCCAGCCCGGCCATCCTCAGAGGGACGAGGGTGGGAAGGTCACAGCCCCTTCCCTGAGGGCTGCCCTGTGCCGGTGTGGGGTGCTCGGGTCAGCGCCGTGCAGTGGCCGCCCCCTCGGGCCCCCTCCCCAGGTGGGCCCGGGCAGGGCTGGGACAGCGAGGGACGCGGCGGGGAACGAGGGGGAGCGTGGGGACAGGGACGGGCTGTGCGCTCCGAGGAGCAGGGGGAGAGGAGGTTTTGTACCTCATAGTGTCACTGATTTTGAAGTCCTGGAGCTAGAGCTGAATGAACAGTAAAAGCAGGTTAAATCATTAACCAGTTAGGGACGGGGAAGCAGCTGTAAAAGGAACAGAGGAAGAAGGCCAGATTATTATTTTCCTTTCTTTTTTTTTTTCCTTTTTTTTTTTTTTTTTTCTGTGTGTGTGTGTGTTTCCTTTCCTTGTCTTCTCTCCCGGTCGCCGCCGTGCCCCGATCACAAGCCCTGCTTGGCCAGCGAGGCAGACACCTCGTCGGCTAGCGTGGCCAGCTGGGGGGAGTCCACCAGGTTGATGCTGCCGGTGGAGGAGACGTTGCTAAGGCGGCGTGGGGAGGCATCTCCGGAGATGGTGGGGGACTTGTAGACGATTTCGGCGCCGTGGTCGGTCTTGGCTTTGGCGTTCTCGCGGAAGGTCAGCTTGTGGGTCTCAATCTGCGAGGAGAGGGGAGGGCGGTGAGGGGAAGGGGGAGCGGCCGGAGGGGTTGGTGGGACCTGCCACGTGCCTGTGCCAGTACAGCCGCTGAGAGGCGGGAGGAAAGCTCAGAGCACTGAACCGGTGTCCCCAGTCCTCAGGGACGTCCCTTCCAGTGGCCTGCACAGGGAAGGGGCACAGCTGGAAGGGATGGCAGGACCGGAGCAAAATCCTCCCCAGCTGTGGTGGGGGGTCCCAGGACTCCAAGGGCACAACCTGCATTGCTCTCACTCCCCCAGCAGAGATTTTTGGAGGGGGGGAGAGGTGGGATCCCCACGTGGCGCATGAAGCTTCCCCTTAACCCCCAGAGCTGCTCCCAGAAGCCAAACCCCTCTCCCGGCGAGCGGAGGTGAACTGGATGGGGTTTGCTACTTACTGGTGCCCTCCCCAGCCGATTGCAAGGCTGGGAGCTGGCTCTCCATGAGGGTGGGCGGCTCCAGCACCAGGGCCTGGAGCCCAGCGGGGTCTGGGCTCGGGGTCCGGGTCTTGTCTTCCTTGCCTTTCTCTCTCTACAGGTGAAAAAACCCGCCCAGGGCAGTGGGGGG
>NW_020957062.1:60742-102346 GCF_003031625.1 Empidonax traillii | reverse complement strand
GGGGGGGGGGGGGGGCAAAAAACGCATCAGCAACAAAAAACACAACCCAATAAATGTCAGCCAGAAGGGAAAAAAAAGGACAAAAAAATATAGGAAAGAAATAGAAAATGGTGGAGAAAAAGATCTGAAAAACAGGGCCATTCACTGACTCATAGCAGGAAGAGTGGCTGCCTTGGGAGCTGGGCAGGAAAACTCTCCAGGTGTGCTAAGGGAGAGCACAGGCACAGCATGGAGCACCCCAGCTCCCCACAGAAGACCCACTGCCAGAGCAGCCCAGGAACCAGAGTTCAGCTGGAGGAGCTGTGGACTGCAAGTCCAAGCCTGGATCTGTGTGTCAGAGAGCAAGGAGGGGACTTGGGGTCACGGGAAAGGCTGGGGAAGGGGCAGCAGAGCCGCCCAGAGCTGCTCAGCTTGTCCTGTCCCCTCCCCGTGTTCCACCTCAGAGCTGCCCCAGGATGATCCTGGTGGGGACAGGAATGGGTTGGAGAAGGGAAGCAATCTGAGGCAGCACCTGAACTCGGTTACAGCCACAACCTCCTCCAGGAGTGGGTTTAGGCAGGGCAGGGGCAACTGCCACGCAAGGAAGGCTGAGGTGGTGATGTCACTGCTGGGTCACACCTTCGCACAGAAATCCCCTCTGCAGAGGACAAGTCCTTCAAACTATGGCCCAGTGAATGTGCTGGGGATGTGAAAACATTGTTCCTGTAACCACAAAAGCCGTGGCAAAGGGCTCAGTGAAGCACAGGGGAGGCTGATGCGCAGCAGAGAGAAGGGTAAGGAAGTCAAGCCCGCAGTCAGAGGCCAGCTGGAGGTGAGAGCTGGGGGTGCACAGAGAATAAAGTACCAAAACACAGGAGTTGAAACAGAACCTTCCTCTCCCACTGAGAAAAAAAAGTGCTGGAAAAACAAGCGAGATAAAAGTGCTTTTTCTTTTCCCCCCGGGAAAACTGACCCCTGTCTGTCCCCAGGCTGGAATCTCAGCTCTGTGCTTACCTGATGTCCTCACTCCCTGGCCTGCTGGGCACTTGGTGGCCTCGAAGCCAGGCTGTGGAGGTTGTTTTACTCAGCTAGGACTCACTGAAGTTGCCATCAAAGCCTCGGTGGGAACACCTCACCCCAAGCTCATTGTTTCCCTGACCTGAGTGGCTTTTGTCTTTCAGTTTAAAGCACCCCCTCCCTACACAGAGCCCTGGGTTAGGAAGGAGAGATCACCTTCTGAAGGGCCAGCCTGCTGCAAAGTCACCTGTTCTAAATAAAGCCGAGCTTTTAATGCTCCACTTGCAGTGGGATCCAACACCTCTGCAGCTCCCTGAGCTGCCACTGCACTAACCCAGAGAGCACAGGAGCTGCTGACGGCGACAGTCCTTGGTGAGAAAGGTTTGAGACACAAACACGAACTTCAGAGGCGGCAGAAGGAGCAGGAAACCACAGCAGAGGCTGCCAAATCACACCCCAAATCACTCGCGCGGCCTCGGGCCAGGAAGGGGCACAGCCTGGAATCCTGGCAGCTCTGCCACAACTCTGCTCCAGCTGATGTCCCCCCTGGGTTGGGACCCTCTCCAAGCCCAGACTCCCCACCCATCTTCACTTGCACACCCACTCACAGCCAGACACAGCAGAAGGTGCCTGTTCCCAACCCAGCGCCCCTTTACCTTTTTATTCCCTCCTCCAGGGACGTGGCTGATGTTATCTAAGGACCCGATTTTCGACTGCACCTTATCTTTGAAGTCCAGTTTCTCAGATTTCACCTCCACCTGGCCACCACCTGCAATAAAGAGCAGGGGGTGGGTGGGCAGCCAGGTCACTGAGCTCTCCCAGGATCCAGCACAAGGCCAAAGAGGGTACCTGGTTTGTGATGGATGTTGCCCAGGGAACCACATTTGGATGTCACGTGGCTCAGGTCGACTGGCTTGTAAACGATTTGAACCTGTCCGTAGGAGAGAGGAGAAAGGGATGAGCCCGTCGCCAGGATGGACTGGCTGGGGAGGGGGAGCACAACACACAGCGGCACCTGAGCTGGATTGGAGGGAAAGGACAGCTCACACCCCAGGAAGATTAATGATACAAAAGAAACCGTCATCAGAAATGGGAGATCATTAATGCCCGTGTGCAGTAGCCTCTTAACATGTCAGCATGCACGAGATCACCTCTCCACAGAGGGGGGGAGTAGAGGCAATTTTAAAGTGCTCAAGTGAGAGAGAAAGTGGAGTGGTAATTAATTAAGATTTGCATACACATCATCCAAAAGGAGGAGATATACCAGAGAGAAAACGTAAAAAATAAATACCTTTTCTGGTGTAAAACATAAAGCTTATGTCCACAAAAACTGAAAGAACAGAAATGATCAATGTGCACAGAACTTTCGAAAGAGTGACCAAAATATGCATTTCTGAAAAATGCTGTAACGGAAATAAGGGTTAAAAAAAAAAAGAGGAAAAAAAAAATAATAAAAAAAAAAGCAAAGCAAAGTCTAAATATCTGGAGATCACATCGTAAGAGATTAAAAATGTCATAAAACATCGAACCACAACAGCATTTCGCGATTATTTACGCTCTGCTCTTTTTCATCTGCTCGTCACGTCACTGTCTCAGAACAAGGGGCTGCAGCAACTCCACGGATCCCGCCCCACTCACGGACCGCGCGGGGCCGGTGGCCTCGGCCCACGGACACCGGGTGACACGGGACACACACACAGGAGGGACAGCAACGGGGGGGCTGTTTTAGCGCTACGTTAGCAGTTAAACACCACACCGGGGACACCGAGGGCTGCAGAGGGCTGGGAGCCCCCCCCGGGGACGGCAAACCAACCACGGCACACACACGGCAGCTACGGCAGGAGCAGGAGACAAGGGGGGGAGGAAACATCCCCATAACCCCATAAGTTACCTCAGACCCTGGTTTTGCACCCACACCTGGCTGTGGGTCAGCTGTTGCTGGGGTAAGTGGGGCTGTGCAGGAGGAACTGGATCACCAGCACCTCGGGGGTGTTTCTGGCTCTCGGGGACAGCCTGGGTTTCGCGGGGAGCATGTGCTGCTCTCCGTGTTTTCCCCCAGCACCACATTTGTGCCGCCCTCACAGATCTCGGGAAGGATGTGCCAGCACCAAAGGGAGCTCTGGAGAGGAGCTGACTCCTCCCTGCAGCCTCTGGACCAGCACAAAGGATTCGCCTCAGCCACTGCTCTCCATCGCACCCCAGAACCCCGTGCTGACTCAAAAACCCCAGGGGAAGGCACATCCTCCAGTTCTCACGTTGGCCACATCACTCTCAGAGCTGGGTGCTGGATTGTCAACACCCCTGAGAAACACTCCCCCTCCGTCACAGAGCCAGGAAAAGGAAGGGAGCAGGTCTGGCCCCACCAGCACAGAGCCCTGTGCTGACCTGCCTTGTCTCCGATGCTCACGCAGACCAAAAGGCACATTCAACAGGAGACAGGGAGAGGGGGGGAATGAACCCCCAGAGCCTGGGAGCACATCGTGGACACAGACACGGAGACAGAGTTGGGGAAAGGTCACACGTTTAATGCACTGGGCAGGACAGGAGCCAGGTTTGGTCAGAAGGCAGGAAAGGGACCCAAAAAGGGCAACTGGGGCCTTTCTAATCCCAGCTGTGACCCCAAAGGGCCTATGAACAATTCAGGCACCACTGAGACCTGGGACTGAAAGGTCTCCCATTTCCAGGGCAAACAGTGAGCAGTTGGAACTTTCTGCCATCATTCCAGTCCCTTTTTTGACAGACAGAACTCCATTATCCCTTCCCATCCTGCTGGGGAGGAGAGAAGGATCCTCCCCATCTTAGCAAGACAGGAAAAGGGGAACAGAGTAGTTTGCCTGGGAAATCAGTGCCAGAGACCTGGGAATCCCACCTTTCAGCACCAGGACAGCCCGTGCAGCCACGTCAGCACAAGGGCTTTGCTCCCAAAGAGCTCCCGCAGCCGGGCATAGATCACAGGGTTTTCAGTGCTGGCAGGGTCTGGGGAGGGATCACAACCCCCAGCCAAAAAATCCAGATCATTCTTAACCCAGTTCAGCTGCAACCGCTTGCCCATGGTGTGAGCTCTCCATGGACAAAGGGACGAGCTCAGCACGCCGTGCTCATCACTGGCCGCAGCACAGGGGATCTGTGGCCAACACCAACACACACCAGGCAGCCCAGCCAGGGCAGGACTCCGGGGTGAAGAAGAGGAACAACCATGGAACTGCTTCACAGGGGTCTGGGCTCCGCAGAGCAGCTCTTCTGGCCCGTGAAATAACTGCAGAATGACACCAGATTTAAGCTGCAAACCCAGCTGTGTCCCTGCCAGCATGTGCCAAGCCCTCTGCAAGGCTCAGTTTCTCAGGGAGGGCGTCCACAGAGATCAAGAAAAGCCCATGAAAAATCCATGGGGAACATCTGAGATGCTCCCTCAGACAGGTCACAGACCAGGCCCCCACAGGGTCTGCCTTGGCCCGTCGTCATTCCTGGTCCCAAACTGTCTCCAGTGGAACTGCTGTAAGTCCACCAAACTCTGTGGAGTTTCTCCAGGTTTCTGGCACAGTAAGTGAAAGCTGAGTCCAGTATTTATCTGGGAACAGCTGGAAATGCCAGCGTTCAAATCAATTAACTCAACAGTACTTTGGGCTCAGCCTCCATGGGCGCTGCCGGACACACTCGTTAGCAAGGAGAAGCTTAATATTTGCATGGATCACACTTGCCTGATGGGAATGGGCAGGAACCTGCACGTTCATCTGTTGGGCAGGATCGTGTCCAATTTAGCAGCACATTAAGCAGCGAGGACTGGGTCTGCCCATAAATTTACTCATCTCCTACATCACCGTCTGCCAGAGCCCCCAACCCGCAGACAACGAGGCTTTCAGCCTTCCAGGTAGTGCCAAACCCTGGAGTTACTGGGATGTTTTGTTACAGACATGGTTTGGACACGGGGCAGTTAGTTCTGTCCATGTCAGGCATGTCCAGGACTTGTTAGGGTTGTTCATCTCACCATGTCTTTTGGGTTAATGGGGTTAAATGACAGCACGTCCCCAATGGCTATGTGACAGCAGGGTGGCTGCAGATAGCATTGGTGATTAGTGTAACAACATGCCACTAAAATCAGGATTATCACAGTGCATTCAAAGTGTGAAGGTACTCACACTGCCTCCGCCCGGGATGTGTTTGATATTATCCTTTGAGCCACACCTGGATTGAACGTTGCTAAAGTCCAACTTCTTATTAACAATCTGCACCTTTGGTAGCCAGAAAAGAGTCATTGCACGTCACCAATAGCTATCTGATGGCAGGATCGCTGCAGATAGCATTGGCAGTTTAGTGTACACAACATGCCACTTATAATAAGAACTATTATAGAGCATTGAAAGTGTGAAGGTACTCACACTGCCTCCGCCCGGGATGTGTTTGATATTATCCTTTGAGCCACACTTGGATTGAACGCTGCTAAAGTCCAGCTTCTTATTAATAATCTGCACCTTTAGTAGCCAGAAAAGAGCGTGAGAAACAACGTGACCATCTGCAGCTTGACCATGTGTTACATCCCTAAAACCAGGAACCTGCCTTCCAGCGCCGAGAGCAAAAAAGGAGAATCTCTGCCTTGCTGCAGAGATTTGTGCTACTCCTGGGCTGGAAAGTGAAGGTGGAGGTGGGCAGGTTATAGCTAGAGATGGGATATGTCTGGGGGGTGGTGCAGCCCTGGCTCCCAGGCCACAAACACCAGCCAGAAATGAGCTCAGCCCATTTTGTTTCACTGAACAGAACGGGGAGCTTGCTGGGCAGCAAACCCTGCTGCAAGGCACTGAGACTCCACAGTGCTCTGAGACTCGGCTGCTGCAGAGCCTGTGGGAGGAGGAAGGATGGAGCTGAGAGAAAAATGCCTGCCCAGCCCCAGCTCCCATGTCTGGCATCCTGAGCCCCCTCTGGGACAGGCACACCTGGCCTCAGGCAAACAAGTCCTGCTGGCTAGGCTGGAGAGCAGGAGCTGCGTGTCCAGCACTGGGAAAAGACTCCTGAGCTCTGCTCTGCACAGGGCTCTCACTCCCTCTACAGTTACCAAGAGAAAGCAAACGCTGCCAGGGATGCAGTCCCATCCCAGCGAGGCAGCTCCAGGCCACAGGTGTGGTCTCCAGCCAGGAATTGCAGCCCCACATCAGGGATGCAGTGCCAGGCCAGGGAGGCAGCCCCACACCTGCAGTTTTCTGAAGCCCTGTGGGATGACAGGGGCAGCCCAGCCCACTTTCCCCAAAGCTCTGTGGCATATTCCCAATGCCACCTCCCATGGGAGAGAGGCTGGAAACAGCTCTGTGCCACAAGGGGAAACACATGCCATGCCAGCTACACCCTCCAGCCCCAAAGCCTTCCCTCCACACATGGATTTTTGTGCTAATGAAGCTGGTTCTATTTTGGGCTTGCTCTCCCCACTTGGCTGTGTAAGGGCAGCTAGGCTGGAGCGACCTCCTGCATCAGCTATTCCAGGCAAAACGAGGAGAAAGATTGTCCCTGCTCCTTCCCCCACACAATCTGGAGTGGCTTTACAACCTACACAGGTGTAAATGCAGGTAACAACCTGCAGGCCTGGGCCTGTCTGAAGCACAACCCCGTGAGAGGGACCATCCTGCAGTGTCACATCCCCTGGCCCTGGATGGCCCCGTCCCCAAAGCTGGCACCTCATCTCCATCCCAGCATTCCATCCCAGCCTGCTGCTGCCAGGAGAGCTATTCCCTGTTATTCCCTGCTTCTCCAGCACGAGAAGCACCAAGGTATGTGCCTCCAGCATGATTTTCCACATTCACATCAACTAATCCCACAAACCAGGACCCAGTTCTGCTAGACCAGGCTTTGCCAGAGCAGCATTCAGTGACCCAGTGACAACAGAAGTGCTCAGACCATGCAGAAACACTGGAAGAGACGTGGCTTGGCTGGCTCTTGGTGTGTGTTTCCCCATGTTCCCTTGCTTCTCTAGGCTGGGGGTTCTGGAATCTACATGGAAAGCAGGCTCCAAAACCCATTTCTGATTTCAGCCTAAAATCAAACTGGTGGGATCAGCCCCTTCTGCTCCAGCTGCAACCATTCTGTTGAGGGCAGCCCCGTGTCCAACAGAGCACCCAGCCATTCTCCCCTGCAAAGAGCAAGGAATTCTCCCAAATTCAGCTGCTCCCACTCTTTCAGTAACAACAACAAACACGTCTGACAGAGAAGCAGAGAGAGGGGAAAAAAAAAAACAACAACTTGTAAAAGCCGGATTAAAAAGAAACTAGTGAATAAATTAACCAATTTCCAGTGAACAGAAGGGTTCCTTCTAAAATCCCGTGAGAACGGGGTTTGTGGGGGTGGGAGGAAAATCCCATGACTTGTGCTAAGTGGGCAGGAGAGCTGAGGCCCCAAAAAGGACACGTGCTGCTCTGCTCATGACCAACAGCCCTGCCCAGGCTCCAGAGCCCCACCGGATTGTAGCACAAAGCCAGTAAATCTCCAGCCACAGCAGAAAACGCCGGGAAGGCCGTGGAAAAGCAGGCTGCCATTTCAAGGGGTGCAGAGGAGCCATCCCAAAGCCTCCCCCCTGCGCCAGAGGGGAACATTCAGAGCCGTGGAGGTCACACAAACAAAATGCCATGCACAGCACTCAGGGAACGGTTTGTTATGGCTCTGCAAGGTCTGTGAGCCAGGTAGTGTCACCCCTGGGACAGGCAGTGTCACCCCCAGGGCAGGCAGTGTCCCCTCAGAACAGGCAGTGTCACCCCTGGGACACGCAGTGTCCCTTGCCAGGCTTGCAGAATTTAACCCAAGACCCTCATTCCCAAGCACTTGCAACACGGAGGTCACTTTGCTGCTCGTGAAACAGCTTCTCTGGGTGTGAGAAGTGGTTGAAAGGACAGAAGTGCCACCAGTTCTGGCCATGCCACACTGCCCACGTAGCCACACAGCGCCCAAAGGCAGAACACAACCCGAAACCTTGCCAACAGAGCTGGATCCAAAATCCCAGTGTCTGGAAAAACTTGGGGTCTGAGCCTGGGCCCCTCAGGAGGAAGAGACAGCCCATCCTCCTGCTCACTAATGGAGGGACTGCTCCGGTCACGGTGTAGGATCCACAAACACAACCCTGATCCCGCCACTCCTGAGGGCTGCAGGTCACAACCTCCTGTCCCTAACTGGACAATCTGTCCCTAACTGGACACCACGAGGGAATGCCGTTCCCCTGGAAGCCACTCCACGAGATCCACACCACGAGCTCTCCGTGGGACAGCTGAGCTATGCTAATAAGCCAGGCAAGGAATTCCAGGCCAACCCAATCAACCCAAAACTCATAATCAGGCTGATGTTTGGCTGCCCACCGCCCACAGCTGCTGCTGCTGCTGCTCCAGGGAGGCTCTCCCACCCCGGATGGAGCATCCAGCACCCGCTGTCCCCACAGCCAAGGCCCCCCCTGGGGAAGCAGAGCCCACGTTTTTACCTTGCCACCTCCGGGCTGGTGCTTCAGGTTTTCAGTGGAGCCAATTTTGGACTTGACGTTTTTCAGGTCGGGCATGGGCGCGGCCGAGGGCTGGATGCGGGTCTTGGCAGAGGCCGGAGATTTCGGTGGGGTGCGAACCACTGCCACCTTCTTGGGCTCCCTGGCTGGTGGGGTGGGCAGAGAGGGGGTGCGGGAACGGCTGCCTGGAGTCCCGGGGGAGCCGGGACTGCTGTAACCGCTTCTGTCTCCAGACTTTGGCTGCTCACCTGGAGGTTGCAGACGGGGAGTGAGCACAGGGGGGGGGCAATCTGGGCACACACCACCCCCTTCCCTGCCCACTCCCTGCCTTTCTGGGGTCGGTGCCCCCCCGCTCCCAGAGCCCACCCCGCTATTCCCAGTGCACGGCCGCGCTTTCTTCTGCTCCGTTTTGAAGGAAAGGCTGTGATTTAAAGGCAATTTCCCGACATCTCAGAAGGAAGATGGTCAAAACTCCCCCCACCCGAGCGTGGCATTGGCATGCATGACGAATTACAGACAAAAGACACTCAAAACCACTTTCCTATCGGAAATTTGGAAGCATTTTCACATATTTTTTTTTCTCTCTGTAATTAAATAAGGCTGGTTGCTGAGCAGCTTTAGAACTGTCCCCCAGTTTGAAAAGCAAATGAAAGAAGAAGAGAAAACCCTTAAACATCACCTTTCTCAGTCTTTGCTGCTGCAGGAGGTGGTTTTTTCTGCTCCTTTCTGCCTGTTTGGTGAATGAGAAAGATGCTTAAACATAATAAAGCCAGAAAATTAATTGATTTAAGGTTTTATGGAGCTCCAGTTAAGTATGAAATATATATATATTCAGTGAAATGCACCATTTTAATGGAAATTCACAATGCCTGATGCTTTCTGGGGGTTTTCTTCTCTGAGAATAATAATGGGACTAATCTCCATTCCTGCAATCGAAGAATTGATCCTCTTGCCCCTGGTCTTAGTGAAATATTGTCAGTGAGAAAAGCGGTAGGTGGATTAAAAAGGGGATGCCTAAATCTTCCAAACTGGAGGGAATCCCAAAGGGATAAAGCAACTGCCCCCCTCTCCTACACGTGTACGAACCGAGCCAGCACCTGGAAAGGCTCACTCCAGAGGGCTCATCCCAGCTCCAGGAGAGGGCTGAGCGGTTCCCAACCCCCTGGCAGAGCTCAGCCACCCCCAGAGCTGCCTGGAGAGCTTGGGAGCACCACTGAGGCCATCCCCACACGGCTCCCACCGTCCACCTACCGGAGCTGGGGGGGGTCTTGGGGGCCGTGGGGGTCTTTGCCGGGATGCGCGTGGCGTTGGTGGAGTTCCTCTGCGCCTGCCCCGAGCGCGGCGTGCCCGTCTTCGTGCCACCCCTCATCTCCGGGCCCTGGGGACACGAGGGGGGGGGGGCTGTCAGGGATGGGCTGTCACCCCTCCTGGGTCAGAGCACACGAGACATGCCCCCAACCACACTGCTTCCTACACCAGGGTTCCCCACACCTGGAATGTGCTGGTTCTCACCTTGCCTCCCACAACAGCACCTGCTGCAGCCACTCCTGTGCTGGTGGAGTTGCTGTGACCTTTCCCTTGGCTTCAGCTGCACCGTTCACCACCCCCCTGGTTTAGCATGCAAAACTCCTCTGCTCTCTGAACTTCCATCACTTTGTTTCCTCTGTTCTGCTAAAATTGTTACAGAAGATACAGAAACTCAAGAGTGCGTTCAACTCCACTGTTCTCTCAATTTCGCCACTTTGTTTCCCCTGTTCTGCTAAAATTTCAGACAGAAGATAAATTTATCCATGAGTAGAGTGCCAGGCTTCAAACGCTGGGATATCCCCACCTACAGTACACCAGTGTCACACCTGCATCGCCTGTAATGTCAGCTAAAACTGCAATATCCTATCTACGGTCTCCTGGTCCTGCAGAAATCCTTCCCAAAGCTCTGAACTCACACATCCTCTTTCTGGTGACTCCTTAGTGCTGGTCAGTGTAAAAAGCTCACGGAAAACACAGAACTGAAAATTTACAGGCTGACTGGTCTCAAGGCTGGAGGGAGGCAGAGCAGAACCAGTAAAACCACATCCCATCATCTGTGAGTGGCACAGGTTGCCCAGAAAAGTGTGGTTGCCCCATCCCTGGAAGTGTCCAAGGCCAGGTTGGATGAGGTTTGGGGCAACCTGGGCTAGTTAGTGGAAGGTGTCCCTGCCCATGGCAGGGAGTGGGATTGGATGAGCTTTAAGATCCCTTCCAACCCAAACCATTGTGGGATTCTCTGATCCTACGTGACCTGCAATCCCTGTGCTTTCCCTCCCCACAGGTGTTATCTGGGTGAGCAAACACAACAAAGGGAAAACAGCCACGGATATGTGTGTGTTTCCTACAGCAGCACCTGGCAGGCCTGGCTGTGGAACACTGCAAACACATCTGCTGTTTTCCTGCCAATGCTCCTGTCAAACACAGATAAAGCTGCAAAACAGGGAAGAGCTTAAAGGGATCTGTGGAAACACCTCAAGGAGACCAGGTAACACCCTGCAGCAAGGAGCTATTTTTGCTCCACGTGCTGCTTCCTTCCAGCACCAAAACTGGAGCCAAACCTGGCCGTGGCCACGGGGAAGGTGAAGCACATCCCACCCTCTCCACGGGACAGCAGGGAGAGACTCAGCCAAGCACCATCCCTCAGGAATGCTTTAAGGTATTCCCCTTGGCCTCTCTCACATCCCATTTCCTTACCTTGGCTTTCATTTCTGGCGTTCCTGTACTGGCAGGTCGGGATGTGGCAGGAGAGACTCGCTTAGAGGCGGAAGCAGGGCTGGAGGGTGGTTTCGAAGGGGCTGTGCTAGAGGAGGTGTGTCGGTGGGGGGGGATGGAGGGTCTGTCCCCTGGGGGTTTGGCAGTGGAAGGTGAGGACTTCTTTAAAACGTGGAAACAAAATAAAACGGGAACAAAACAAAAATCAGCACGGGGAGGGAAACGAAAATGGGATCAGCAACGTAAAATAGGATTAGAAGGTGCAATGCGGAGCTGGGTGTGGGGTGGGTGTTAGGTGGCACTGCCAGGGCCCCATGGCTGCTCCAGCAGGTATGGGATACCCCAGCTATTCCTTCCACAGGGTGTAGTGACACCTGAGCCCCTTCCTGGGGACGGTGTCACCCTGTGACAGCCTGTCCTTGCTTCTGCCCTTCCACACCAGGGGCACATTTCACCCTCAGAACCCTCAGTTCAATCCCAAACCCTCCTCCTTCCTGGCAAAGGAACAGCACTACCAACACCAACGCTTCTGAGAGATGCAGGTGGCTGCTCCCAGGTCCCTCAACCCCATCCCACCTGCTCTGCCAAAGACACACCACTGGTTTTATCCAGGCTTGGTACCAAGTCTAACGCCCGGCCTGATACGACCCTGCCACGCTTCCCTAGAGAAAAACCCAATTTCACGCTGCTTGCAAATAATTCTACTCCTCACCCCTTAAACTGCCCCTCAGCTTGTCCATCATCCCCCTCAGGCACTAACCAAGCTAATGGCCGGATGAACTGAACCTCCTCCAAATCACCAGCGTGACAGACACCGTTAAACCTCTGCAATCTTAAACTCTGTTGATGATCCCTGTTGGCCCCTTCCAACTCAGGATATTCTATGATCTGCAAGGCCTGGATTATTCAATTTAATGTTTTAATTACATGTTTTGCTCTCTTCACTGTCGTACTCCTCGTCCCCAGTACAGTCTTGAGTCTGTCCCAAAGGCAGCTGCTGCTTTCCAGTGCTGGGCTGAGAAAATGATTTCTCCAACCCCACACCCAACCCCCTTGAGCCACGTGTTTGATTTGGATCATTTCCTCACCCTCAAAGAACCCCTTGGATTGCACCATCCAAACCAGCATGAGGGAAGAAAAAAATAAAACCACTGTTGAAAAACAAATGGAAGAATGGAAGGGAATGGGGAAGGTTTCCTAAGAGGCACAACTGCAGGCCAGGAGAGCAGGAGAGCAGCCAGGAACATGCACAGGTGTCACCTCTGGCTTTATTTTTTAGCTCACCTTGGGTTTCTTTTCATCAGCTTCGGTCCCTTCCTTGTCAACACGACCTGACAAAGGGAAACACAACAGTTACACTTCTTGGGACTGGTCACGAGCTCCAGAGAGATGACAACACACGTGCTGAGGGTTGTTCCCTGTCCCTGCTCTGCCTTGAACTACAATCTATTCCTAGAACTATACTACAAAGTCACCATTTCTTGCAGAAATCCTTCCACATGGTAAACACATTCTTTCTGGGTTAACAGATGATGCCGTGTTAGTCATCACCCAGAGCAGACACACCAGCGAGGGTTCTGTGAGAGCATTTCACCCAGATCCGCACCCAGATCCAGCAGGATCCGTCCAGTTCAGGACAGAAAGTTCCCTTCAACGAGTCTCCCTCTCCAAAACACCCACTGGTTCCAGCAATTATATAAATAAAGACTCAAACCAAAGGACGCCCCGATCCAGCAGCACCGTGACCTCATTTAAGGTGGCTGTTCAGAGTGCTGGCTTTGCAGAGCACTTTTATCCCTGGATGTTGTTAATTCCCATCTCTCCTGACACACTGCTCTCTGCCTCCCAGCACAGTGCCCCTTCCACCTGGGTCAGTCTAATTAGGAGATTAAAAATGGGGAGGAAGTACTGTTTGTAGTACAAGGCACTCATAACAGAGCCCTTTTTTCCCTGTCTTCAGCTGATTCCTCCCCAGTCTGGGAGGAAAAGCTGCAGATATTTTTCCCAGTGTTTGGAAACTTGTCCTGGGGGGTCAGCCCTTTCCTGGTGACGTGGGCAATGCTGTTAATCCAACACTGGCCCAATCCCAGAGCTACTGGAGGCACCTCCCCTCCCAAATTCAGTTACTCTGCAGATTGGAGCAAGGCTGGAGCTGAACAGCCACGGAGTATCTGTGTCTTTGAAGGGAAAGACCATTAAATAATTGAATTTCTCCTACTGAATCAGAAGCTGGTTGGCTCTGGGCAATGCACCCCCACCCCACCATCATTCCAGGCTCCAGTGCAAGCCATGCCCGTGCCCTGCAGCACACGTGGGAAGCTTCCCACTGCCGATTCCATAGGGAACAACGAGAAATATGTTATGAGCTTTAGCTCCAGTGGAAAAAGCTCCATCAACAATTTCTTCCTGAGCCCCACGCAGCAAAGAGCACGTTCTGCCTGCCACAAACCAGAGCAGCATTCCCAGGATAATGGAGGCAGCCAAGGCAGCTTTTGGGATGAGGAACTGCGGGAAAAGGCAGAGCTTCCCCCAGGATAGACCCTGAGCAGCCAGAGCTGAGGCACAACGCTCTGAGACACCAGCGTGTGTCCTGCTGTGTTAGCACAACTCGTGACAAAACCTGCAACTGGACACTGAGCAGGGCCTCCAGTGACATTCCTGAGCCTCAGGAGGGGTGGAAAACAGCTTTGGAGTAAGGAAGAGTCTAAGGGATGCTCGTGCATTCAGCGGTGAACTCAAACCCTCACCCAAAACAGCCCAGCCCTACAGGTTGTAAGATGCCTCCACGCACACAGGCAGCTCCCACTGAACCCCCCAGATACTGGAACACCCAGGGACATCCCATCCAGAGCCGGGATTGGAGCAGGATGCTTTGGAAGAGCAATAGACATGCCTGGCAGAGGGGAAAGGCCCAGCTGGCTGCAGGCCTCGCCTCCAGCAGCACTCAGGATATTTAAGGGGAAAGTACAAGAAAAGGGATCAGCGCGGGGCTTCTCCACGGTTAGACCTGCCATCCTTGCCTTTTTCCTCCTCCCTCCTCTTTAGGAAAGGCAATTCCAAGAGTTATTGGACCAGACATGCAAACCAGATGGGACGTGTCCTGCCGGGACGAGCCGCAGATTGCGCCAGGTCAGCCCCGCTCCAGCAGGCCGGAACCACGTCCATCCGGCCTTCATCTTCCCTGGGAAGGTGCAAGGTGGGAGTCAAGGCCCCCACCCAGCAGATCCAAAGAAATCAAACTAAAAAAAAAAAAAAAAAAAGCAGGACTGGGGACACGCCAGCGCCATGCAAGGGACGCGACACCGAAGCGCGAGGGTCTGGGGAGTCCAACCCCGGATTAAATAAGGGGGGGAAGGACGGGGAGGGAGCAGCAGCGGCGCGGTGGAGGTCAGTTCACAGCGCAGGTCCAGGCCATTTCCAAGCAGCAGGACTCGAGGAGGCAGCAAGCTGCGGTGCTGGATCGGGCAGCCTTGTTGGGAGGCAGCCACCGGTGAGCCGAGGGCAGCAAACGGAGCACACACCTTTGAGGAGGGGGACGCGGCTGGCTTTGTCTGCAGAGAGGGCACTGGGCTTCTTCTTGGGCGTCTGACACTCTCCTGTATCCGGCACAACCTCAGCATCTTTGTCTTCCACATCCCCTTTTACCTCAGAAGGGAGTTTGGCTGTTTCTAGCAAGGGTCCAGAATCTTCTCCCTCCCCGGGCTCAGCTTCTTTTTGGGGGGTGATTTCAGAAGGCTCTGATGGGGTGACGTCTGTACCTCCTTCACCCCCCAATGGCTTTTCCTTCTCCTCTTGGTCCTCTCCTGCTTTCTGTGACTGAGTTTCAACCACAGGTGCCTCTCTTGGGGTGTCTCTGGGGACATCTTTGGACTCTTCTCTATCACGTTCTTCAAGAAGAGTCTCCTTGGCTGTCGCTGGACATGAACGTGTGCCAGGTCCTGGTGAAACCAGCAATTCCTGCTCGGAAGTTTCATCAATATCACGATCCTCATCCCTCTCCCGCCCACTGGAATCTTCTTTCAGTGGGGCTTTGGTGTACAGAGGAGGTGGTCCATCCTTATGGTCACCTGTGCCACCTGCTCCTGCCAGCACATCCCGACCCAGCTCTGGTTCCACACCGATGCCTTCTCTGCCTCCATGATCCCACAACTCACTGCTGTCCTCGGGTGCTCTGGAGCCCTGGTACATGTCCAGGGGGATTGGGATGGTGACCTCAATTCTGGTGGGAGCAGCTGCTGGAGCCTTTGTTTCACGTGACAGGAGTGGCTGCTGAAGGCCCCCAGGTCCCTGCTTTGGGGGTTGGTTTTCTCCTTTCACTGCCTCTCCCACACACTCCTGAGGGCCGGGCTGGAGCTTTGGAGAGCTCGGCTCCCCTGGAGCTGAAGACGTGGGGTACGAAGCAGGGGCAAAAAATTAGCACAGGCATGTCAAACAGTCAGAGACACTGAGAGACTGAGGATTTCTACTGCCAGCTGAGAGGATAATGGAAGTCCCACACCGCCCCACTGAACAGACAGCTCGCTGCCACAGTGGTTTCTGCCTTTAAAGAAACTCCCCGTGGGAATCACAAACAGTGACAGCCACAGTGCATGGGAGACCAGATTCCTTCCTGGACCTGACCTTGGAGGTGTCCAGGTCCACACCTGCACTCCACGAGCTGGCTCAGCTGTAGAAATTTCCAGAAGCCAAGAACATGCCCATTTTCCAACCTAACACCACCACAGGACCGTGGGATTGCTGGTCAGTGCTCACCTCTTCCTGCCTCAAGGGCCTGAACAAAACAGGTCAGACCCTTCCCCTCCTCCCTGGGCTCACAAAATCCCCTTCGGGAGATGTTCAGGCACACACAGCACCTGTCAGAGCTCAAACCATCCCTGCTCTGCTCTCCAGGTCATTCCAGCTGCCCATAGGCGTGGAGAAGAGCACTCCCCACGTCTCCTCTCTTATTTATTTCATCATCCAGCAGAGCAGCAGCCACGGGGAAAGGGCTGGGAGGAAAAATGAAGTTGTAGTGATTTTGGACTGAGACTCATCAGAGTTAAGTGATATATCCCACTCAAGCTGGAGCTTTTTCTGTTGGAAATTCATTCAGCTGAAGCAAAGATGCACTGAACAATGGAGAATTCACCTGGACAGAGGTAAACTGCTTTAAAGTCAACTGTCCCGGTAAGAATGTGCCTGCTGTACTATGAATTTGCCCAGCCTCAAAGACTCTTAGGTCTTTTTTGAGCACTGCTCAGGTAAACCAAAGGGCCCTGCAGTACTGAGATCACAACTGTGGCTTTGGCAGATGAACAAACAAGACCAAAACAAGAAAAGATGAAGTCAAGACTGATTTGATCTTTCGTCGACATCCTCCCCTTTTTTAAGGGAATATCATGGTTTAAGTGAAACCACCACGCAGACACCTTGGAAACTGTGGTTTAAAAGAAATCTTCACTTGGCCCCTACTGGAAGGCAATATTTGAAATATGGCATCAAGAAACACCTTTTATAATCAGGGGGATTTGAAGTGCTCACGCAGCAGCCAGCAGGACAACCTGGCTCGTTTCTTCTGCAAAGGAACATCGTGACCACTAATGAGCAGCAGTGCAGGGACGTGGACAGGCAGTTCATGAGCTGTGCTTCCAAATTCCAGGATTTTCCAGGGTTGGTTTTTTTTTTTTTTTTTGAGGCAAATCTGCAGCACAGGGTCAATGCCAAACTGGGAATCAGAGGATGCTTCTCCCCCACCTGAGACTCCAAAAGCATTTTAAGATGCTCCATCTGCACTACAAACACTGTATTTTTTTTTTAAACCCCCACATCAGGTAGGTACCAATGAGACACCCAAGGCTCTGCGTGTCAATAACCACATTTTCCTCTGAATCAAAGAGAACCATTAAAAGGAAGCAGGACATTATTAAAAGCCCACTTTAAGAGATGGAACAATTTACAAAGAACCTAGAAATGCCATGTATAGGTTTAGTCAGAGCTCCAACTCGCTGTGTGGCTCCATATCTGACAGCTCAAAGACCCCAGGACAGGACAGAGAGGTCTCAGCAAAAATCTGGTGAGAAACAGCACTAAAACCAGCGGAGAGAGAAGAGGGAACTTCACCCCCCTCCTGATAAGTCCTGATTGCTATTTTATAATGGCACCACTACTTCAAATACAGAAGAGCAGCCAGTCCAAAATCCACTGGCCAGGCAAGCAAAGGTTCTGTTTTAACTGCAGGGAGCAGGGTGGACAGAGCTGTGGAGAGCAAAGACAAGCTGCATTCTGCCCTGAGTTGAGAAGGCAAAGACCTATTTACTCCTGTGAAAGACATGGATGTCTAAATGCACTAATGGAGCCATGAGGAAGAGACCCTGCCCAACCAGAGGGGTTTGTTGTGTTCACTGTGCAGAAAACTGTCTCAGAAAATGGAGTTTCACCGAGAGTTCAAACAGCAAATTAGGGCTGTGGTGTGGAGGCAACACAGCAACATCACGGGGAGTCTGAATCCCTAACTCTGCCCCGGTGGGCATGGAATTAAGCCAGCACTGGGTGCTTTGGGAAAACCCCATCCTGAAGTTTTCCATCATGTCTGAACAGAGCAGAGTCAAGAGAGGCTTTCCAGGTAGCCAAGACATCCTGGATAATCCTTGGCTCATCTGAGCAGACACAATTAATGCTCTGAAAGCACTTGCTGCCCACTATGTCTGACTTGGCCACTTCCCTAAGACTGGGATGAGGAAAACCAACCCTTAATGCTGAAGTCAGGGCGTCAGTGAGTAGGTTTGAAACATGTTTTACATTACAATGACACGGCAACTAAACAATTCACCGATCTCATGCGTGACATGCAGGGCCCACACTGCCTCTGTTCAGCGTGAGCAGTTCCTCCTGGTCATGGCACAACATCCCAGCTCTGTCCATCAGCTTTTCCAGCCTGGACAATGCCCTGGTTTTGCAACTGGACAAACAAGCACCATGGCTCTGGCCTTCTGAGAGAGAAATGTGGTGCATGAGAAGCTGCAGTCACCTGAAATGGGTATGTCTGAACATTCCAAGCGTGGACGACCCTTCCCTGTCGGGAAGAGGGAGAACTGCACGAGAACTGCTGCGCAGTGTGCAGAGCATTTCATCACAGAACAAAATTCCCAAGCCACCAGCAACCACGTGGGCAGCGATAACTGGACCCAGGGACAGATGATTCACCCACCTTGAGTGTCATCTCCTGCAGCGTGGTCCTCCAGGTTGGGAGTGGCTCCTACGCCCGCCTCTTCAGCTGCTCCCAGGTCAGAGGAACAAGGGGAAAAACAGGATCAAAACAAGAGTTAAATTGAAGTGTGTGCCTGGAGAATTTATTTGCCTCCCTTCTGATGCTGCCCATCAGACTGGGCATGATCTCTGCTGTGTCATGAGCAGGGCAGGATCAGAAAGGAAATCACTCCACAGCGATGATGGGTCTGGATAGATCTGCTCAGCCTGTGCTGTACCAGACAGGAGGAGTGTTCCACCAACTCACACATCCTACATGGCAGGTTAGTACAAGCTCTTTCAGGCAGGAAACAGGTTATTAAGGAGCAAGGACACTTGTGGATCTATATCCCCTCTTCTACCCCCACCTACCCTTTATGAAGCCAGCAGCACTCACACAGATGTCTCTTACCTGAGCCCACCTTCTTGGTGTCTACTGCCCACCTCACCACAATGAACCCTGTCAAGGCTGTGTGAGACCAGTAATTCCAAGCCTGATATAAATCTGACACTTCAGGAATACTGGAACAGCAGAGAAGCACAGTCTTCTTCACAGCGATCACGGTTTGCCTCTCTCAAGATTTTTCCAATTTATTCTATGAGTACTTTCAGACCAGCTTAAACACTTATACCTGCATGTCACATTCTCTGGTCCAACCAGAACTTCCTCTGTTTCCCTGTATTTTTTTTTTCCCAGGAGCTCAGCACACACTGGCTCCCTGGTACAGTCAGGTCTTGCACCAGGGTCTGCACATCCTTGCAAGCACTTTGTGTCCCATTCCCAGGGCTCCACCAGCAGCGTGGGGACTGGAGGCAGATGGATTTCACTGCTGTGGGTGTGTTTCAGTGTTTGGCATTACCAGAAACCCTTTTCCACCCGCTGCCTTTCTCAGGTCCTGCCTGATGCTCCCAGGAAAAGCCACTGGCTATGGCACAGAGGACACATACTCGTTCTCCACACGCAGACCTGTCCCTCCCCACATCTCCTGCCCTCTCCCACCCACACAGCACCGCTGCAGTCACTCCCTGCTCTGCCTCTGGAAGGCACCATCCCTCCTTTGGAAAACCAGGCCCAGGTGCAGTGATTCCCCACAGGCCATTCAGGCTGAATTAGCCACTTCATTTCCTCTGCATTATCCTTAAAAGCACTGCTGCAGTGGCCTGGTTTTCACCTGCCACTCCAAAGACACCCGCGAGGGCTCCGGGACGGGCACTGAGGGCCTGCAGAGAGCGGGATGAGGGGCTGCTGGAAAAGAGGGGCTGGAACCACCCGGATCTGCTCAGCCTGAAGGTGGGAGGCAAAGCCACCCCAGAAAAGATTGTCAGATGCGGAGCTGAGAAAGGAGAAGAGAAAGCTGAGAGTTTCCCTCGGGATGGGGAAGGCAAGAGGACAACTGTAAGCCGGGAATTTTTTGGAGAGAAGGAAGAAGCAGCGTCAGGAGCAAAGCGTCCCTGCGAGAGGTTCCATGGTGTCACCTCACAGCACTAACCAGTCCAGCTCTCTCTGCTCTGTCTGCATCAAAGGTGGAACTGCACCTTGGTCTCCCTCACCTGTGGTTCCTTCTGGGATCTCCCCGTGCTGTTCCACACCACCCTGATCCTCGTGGTCTCCTTCCTCCACTAAAGGTGCTGTGGCATCTGAAAAACAACGCAGCTTTCACACACCTGTCGGGTGGCAGAGCCCTGTGGAGGCCAGGACGTGCCAGAAGAACCTTTTTGCTCAGAGAAGCACTCGACTCCCTCCCTTCAGCCAGTGGAGCTCGTGGAGGGGGACAAACCAAGCATGACACAGCAAACCCAGTATCATGGGGACACCACGAGCTGCCCCTCTGCCACACAAAGTGCCACAGCACACTCCTTATGCTTCTGAAGGCTTTGCCATAAGCTCTATCCGAAAATCCACAGCCAAAAGCAGCCACTGGTGCCTGATCCACGCGCACAGCGATGCTGCCTGCACTGGGACATCATTGGTCTGGAGCAGAGCAGCTCCCAGGGGATACCTTCACAAACCATCCCAGCACTCTGGGCAGCTCTGGGATACACAGACAGACACCTGGCTCCATCTACCACAGGGATGTCTGCTCCTCCTGACAGTACCAATCCAACGGGAAAGAGGGGTGGTATCCCCTCCTGCACCAGCCAGCTTTTACATCCTGATTTCCTGAGCCACTTCACAATCAGACAACCCACACCTCCAGCAGGGCAGGGCTGGGACTGCTCAGCATCTCTGTCCACCTCTCCTTTCTTTTAGACCAATTTTGCAAGCTAACAGCTTTACCTGAAGTCTCCAAAGGCAGATACTTGGGATTAAAACACCCGAGGAACACACGAGGTGCAGTTAATTGAAATGGTGAACAAGTCTCTGGACCACTTTGGAATGAGTTTCTTTCTACAAACATGACAACCAGGTAACACTCCAGAGCATCACAGGCACGGCTTGAGTCCTACAACCACAACCTTCCCATCAGCATGAAGTTTGGTTTTATGTAGGGAGCCTGCCCAGCTCATCATTCCAGCAGGAATCTCACTGTACTAATGAACACACAGAGGGGGCAACAAAAACCAGCTGGCTCCAGAAGGGAACTCAGCAAACAGGACCTGCTGCCAGTGCTTGGGGGAGCACAGCGACACAAACCTGTGTCACAAAACCTCGTAAAAAATCCGCAGGAAACAAACCCTGAGCTGTGACAAACACTTCACCTTCTCTTGCCTTCCAGCCCACCTTCAGAGCTCATTATCTCATTCCGCAGCACGGCAAACATCCCTGAGTGATGAGACTAAGGAAGAGCTTTTTTCCAAGAGAAACCCCACCAGGACACGGCACGGCGAGTTCCTTTGGGCGAGGATTTACCACGACCCCGTCCATCATGGTTTCAAAGCAGTAAGTCAAAGAGCTCCCACCTTCTGTAGTTGGGGTGCTCTTAGCGTCAGATGTTTCGGAAACAGGCTCATCCGATCCATCATCGACTGGTATCTGAAGGGGATAGCCTGGAAAACATTCAAATACTTACAACGAGTCCTTGGCTACGGATTAGGGCCTGTGTGTTACCAACTCTGATCGCCCAGACCCACAGCAGCAAGAGACCGTGACTGGAGAGGGAAAACCACCCGAACTAAAAGCAAGCAAAGCGTGAAAATGCCAACCAAAAGCACCGGTGTCATCACCAAAAGGGACAAGCGGAAACCCATCAGCAAAAGAAAAGCCCAGTGAACCGGACAGGCAGAAACAGCAAAGCATGGCAGGAGCAGGCAAGGAGATCGTAGCAACGTAAGGAGGAAAGATGTGCAGCTCCTGAGTCACTGTTGTCCTCTCTGGGGCCCTCAGCTCCCTCCCAGAGCACTCCCACGACTGCAAACCAGCCCAGGATCAGTGCAGGACAACAAGCTGGGCCAAGAGGTGGTGGCAAAAGTCTTTTGGAAGAGCAGGGCAAGAGGCACAAGTCTCCTCTCAGCAAAGGGTCGAGGCAAATCAAATAATGAGAGCTGGAAAAACTGACTTAGGAAAGAAGAAGCAAAATCCCTGGGAAGCTGATGAGCAAAACAAGCTGAGAGGAGCTGTCGGCCTGCAATGCATTACAGAGCCCGGGATGAATGGATGCTGTGGGTTCTCTCCAGGGCAGAGGCAATCCATTTATGTAAGGGGTGTCCAAAGCACCTCAAGAAAAGAAAATTAAAGATGATGTTTATGTGCAGCGTGGCCAGGAGTGAGTCCCACCAGGTTTGTGAGTGCTGTGAGCGTTTCCAAGCTCGATTGTGGAACGCGGTGGAATGAGAAAGGAAAGGCCTCTGGAGAAATGCAGGTCTGAAATATGGGGAGGAAGACTCTGGCATGGCCCCCGCTCCCAGAGCTCTCTCTGTTCAGTTGTCCCCAGGTCCCTGTGCAGGTGAGGGAAGCAGGCAGCAAGCAGCATCCTCGAGCTGTGACCCCAAATAAAAGCAGTGCTGTGTTTTTAGAGCAAACCGAGGAGTGAACACAAACACACAGTCGCAAAGCTGCAGCAGTAAGATCCTCCCTAGCCTGGGTACCAGGGGTTATTCTGCTGCTGCTGGGCAATGATAACCCAGAGCAGCATTTTCCTAAGACTGTAAATGCTGGAGTATCTTCTGGCTGCAGCCAGATGATCCATCCTTCCACACACATATTCCCTCTCCTGGCTGTCCCCAAGGACCCCTGGCACCACCACGCTGTTCCCACTCCCCCTGCTTAGATCAGCAGTGGGCAAGGCAGGTCCTTTCACCATCTCCTGGGCGTGCTCACCTGAGGAGAAGTGTTTTTCCTGGCCAGGTGCGTGATCCTCCATCATGGTGATGTCCTGAGGCTGCTCCGCTACCTCTCAGCAAAGGTTCCTGATGAGAGTAAAAAACAAGCAGCCATTAGGCAAAACCTGGCACAACAGGAGAGCAAAGGAAAGGTTTAAGTGTTCCTGCTCAAGGGAAATGCGTGCCAGTCACTGCATCCCTCATAACTTCTGCCCAGCTGCATCCGAATTCCACGGGTATTTAGGATGTGCCAAGCCAAATTTCCATCCTGGTGCACACAGGACACTGCTCAGCCACCACGCTGTCCCAGGAGATCACTGGGAGCAGCAGGGTAAGTTGTAGGTGTGCCTCTGGTGCTCAAAACTCTGCATTTCCCAGTTTAACCAGTCTCTCAGCAGCAGTGTCTGCTGGTGAGGTGTGAGGCTGGCGTGGGAAGGGATGCTTTCCACCCCTGTGGATGCACTCAGCAGGGATATACAGCTATCACAACACACTCATCATCCTAAAAGCCATCCAAAAGTGACACACAGGGGCAAACCAGGACTTTCCAGAGATGGATTTGGACCAGGGACTCTTAGAGGAGAGGGTCTCGCTTGGCTGTGGCTCTGAGGGGACAGCACAACAGCAGGATTTAACCCCAAATCCTTCTTGCAGGGCTCAGAAAGCCACACCACAGTGCAGAGCAAAGCACACAGGGCTGGACAACCGGGGTGGGAGCAGGAAGGTGCCAAAACTCAGAGTCATTTTTCTAAAGTGCATCGATCTACCACAGGAAATGAAGTTGCCAACAACCATTATCTGCTCCCTGAGGCAGGGGCTGTGTTTCTCCCTGCTCTCCGTGCTGGTTGGACAGACAGTGCTTTTAGCTGACTTCCTAATAGCTGATATAATTACAGCCACTGGCAGTGATTAATAATCAGCTATTAGTGTGATCATATGTTTGCCATGACCATCAGAAGCTAACGAATCCAGCAACAAAGCTCAGGTTACCAGGAGCAAGGAAGAAACTCGTGGGTTTTGTCTGCTGGCAATAAATTAACTGGATATATGGAACCACACCAGAGAAACTCCAGAGCCAGTAACCAGATCTCTCACCCAGCTTTTTTAAGCCTTAGCAAGATGACTCTGCAATTTAATTTCTGCCTCAGACAGATACAAAGCCATCTGACAGAACTGTACTAAGGAAGTTCAAGAACTTTCCCTAAAAAGAACCCATAAAGATGGGGGGGTAAAATAGGAAAGAATTAAGTATCTAGTTTTTGTCCCAAAAATGCTGGACCCTAATTATTTAGACATATGGTTGCTCTCCTCCCAGAGCTCAAAGGATCATATTGATTATATCCTGGCCTCATCTGGCTGATGCTTGATATTATTTACAGGTCTATTTAGCACTGAAACACTAAAATGTGGTGTTAAACCTGGTGTAGGGGCCACAACAGCAATTTTTGCACAAACAGGAGTGTAAAACGACACACAAATGTGCTGCTCTGCCGGGTTTGTGTGTACACACACAAAAATTACCTCACTGCCCCAAACACACACCTGGGACTGGGTGCAGCAGTTTTCCCAGTGCACTGCCCTGTCTGTTGGCAGGGAAATGTGGATGGCAGAAGCAGTTTCCACCCTCCCTCACCACTGGTGATCCCCTCGCAGTTACCTCCTTCACTACTCATCCGCAGACATCAACATCTCTGCTTCCCAACTGCTCCCCCAGAGCAAACCACTCTCAAATCTGCTGTGCTGCATTTAGATGAGGCTGTCTCCTTACTCTGCCTCCTTCCCTCTCTTCCTCCCACGTTTGGTTTTTTTTTTTTTTTGGAGAAGAGCAGTCAGTGTCTCCCCCAACCTCCCTGGAAAGGCACACTTTAGTCCTTTCTTGCCTCTGGACAAGAATTTCCAGGGACACCATCCAGAGACACCTAGTGAGCTCACATAACCTGCCAGAGGTTTATCTGCTGCCTCCATGGACAGCACCCAGCACAGGGAAGGCCTTCCCTTTTTCCTGGGAACACGACATCCAGCAGGGGTGCAGCCCTGGCACTGCAGCAGCGGCCGTGATTCAGCAAAGGCTGTCAGTGCTTCCCGCTGTCCTGCCCAGTGCCAGGGCTTTCCAGCACAAAGGAATGGCTTGGGTGTTGTGCAGGGAAGCAGGTGATCCTGTTATCATCTGCCTGTGCTGCTCGGGCCCAGCCCCTGCTCCCAACTGTGCTCCAAGCAGGATTCAGCTGCCTCCGAGCCGGGGTGGGCTTGGCAGGATGCAGACATTAATTTTTCAGAGGTGAGAGAGAAAGAGCTGCCTTTCTGCCACGAGGCAAAAAAAACATGACTGAAAGGCACAAAGATCCATCAAAAAAAACCACTCAGTGGGACCCTGAGAGCCCCCCAAACCCAGCTGCAGCTTCTGAAACGCCCTGGGTGCTCTTTCGTTTGGACACAGTGATTTTGGGGGATGATGTCTGGGCTTGCCACAGGAGAGCAGGAGCATCTCCCAGCAGATGAAGCACAATGTCCTGCAGCAGAGGAGCACAGGTTGCCCAGAGAAGCTGTGGCTGCCCCTGGATCCCTGGAAGTGTCCAAGGCCAGGTTGGAGCAACCTGGGCTGGTGGAAGGTGTCCCTGCCCGTGGCAGGGGGTGGGGATGGACGATCTTTAAGGTCCCTCCCAACCCAAACCATTTTATGATTCTGTGATCCTGCTCCCACACGGTTCCCACAGCATCTTTTAGCTGCAGAAATGTCCACTCAACAGATGCCTTTCTCCCAAGGCACTGGGAATCATTCCCTACAGCCTGCCCTCCGAGGCCTGGCAGGGCTAAGATTTAAACCCATTACAATAGGGCCGATGAAATTTCATCAGCACCAGATAAGCAAATAAATAACATTAAGCAGACAAAGCGATCCAGTGGGTGAGCAGGAGTGAGCCACCACCATTATCTCTAAGCTGCAAAGCTCTCCCAGCAGGATTTCAAACACACAGGCCATGGAATCATACCCATTCACCAGGAATGTCATCTGTAAGGACATTTTACACCTCTCCAGTGGATGCTGAACTCCATCCTCTCCCTTTTTCTTCTTCATGCATTGTACACGGCAGCTAAAAGCATCTCTCACTCCAAACCCCACGGATGACGTGCCTGATTTTGGGACAGATCTGGCCTGTTCAGACCAAGAAGCAAAACTGAATTGCCTTTATCCACCCCCTTTCTGTGCCTAGAGGGAAAGTCTCAGCTCTGCTTTGGGTTTTCACTCAGGTAATAAATTCAATGACCAAAGAGAATTTAAACCTTCTTAAAACTGCGTGTTCTAGAATTGAATTCTTAAAAAGAGATGGTCCGAGAATACTGAAAAAAGCCCATAATTATAACCCTGTTTGTTTTTCCTTTTGAGTGGGGGAAGGGGAAATCCCTCTTAGGGAAAAACATAACATCAAGGGGTGGGGGAAAAAATATTCTAAAACATCCTTAAAAGCGTAAAAGCAGCCCCACCTTGAAGCAATGGTTCAGTGATGCATAATTAGAGCAAGGAGAGCTGTGCAGAGATAAACTTGAGCAGCACCCTCTGCACGGCAGATAAAACACAAACCCTCGGAAGAACCTTATCCATTCCCAGCAGGGCTCTTCTCCTTAACCAGGGACACTATCTGAAAAGCAACAGCCTATCCCACAACTAACAGCTCCTCCAAACCTCTCGTTTTCCAGCCCCACAGCCTGCCTTTCAGGAGGAGAGGCCTCCTCTGGAACAGCCCAAAACCAGGCGCTCGGGAGGCAAAGTTCTGCTTGCCAGGAGCAGGAGGAACAGCCCCATTTCAGCCCACCAGTGCCACTGGTGTTTGCTCTGTGTGTGCAGCCCCAGGCCCTGAGTTTGTTTGTCCAGGAGCTGAGTTTAACCTGTAAGAGCTCGGCCAGCTCCTGCCACCAAACTCAGCCACTGTGCCATTCGCTGGTGTGACGACGAGGCACGGGCTGGCACAGGGAACATTTCACTGCCAGGCTTGGAGCTGCTTTCCCAGCTGGCATCCAAGCCTCCAGCTGGTTTGAGAGTAGAATGTTGCCATCCCTACCCTCAGAGCAGTGTGAGCTGGAGAGGAGCAGATACTCCAGCGTGCTCAGGGTGGGCTGGGGGTGTGTGTGTGGATCCACAGGCAGAGCAGAAGGGAGCTTGTGGCACCAGGTGACTCTGGATGTGCTTCTCCAGGTAACTGAGCTCCACCTGGAGCAACCAGGAGCAGCTCTCAAGTGTTTGAATAACATGTCATACACAATCATAAAATGGCCTGGGTTGGGAGGGACCTTCAAGACCATCCAGCTCCAACTCCCCTGCTGTGGACAGGGACACCTTCCACTAGAACAGGTGGCTCAGAGCTCCATCTAACCTGGCCTTGAACACTTCCAGGCATCACAGGATGGTCTGAGTTGGAAGGGACCTTAAATATCATCTCATTCCAACCCTCTGCCACAGGCAGGGACACCTTCCACTAGCCCAGGTTGCTCCAAGCCTCGTCCAACCTGGCCTTGGACACTTCCAGGGATCCAGGGGTAGCCACAGCTTCTCTGGGCCACCTGTGCCAGGGCCTCATCACCCTCACAGGGAGGAATTTCTTCCTGATATCCAATCTAAACCTACTCTTTGTCAGCGTGAAGCCATTCCCCCTTGTCCTGTCACTCCAGGCCTTTGTAAACAGCCTCTCTCCATCTTTCCTGTCAGCTCCCTTCAGGTCCTGCAAGGCCACAATTAGGCCACCCCAAAGACTTCACTTTGGGAGCATCCCTTTGTTGTACACAGCCCCATGCCCAGTCCTCAGCAGCGATTCCAGCCCAGCTTCCAAAGACATCTTTCCAAAGCACAGTCAGGACACAGCCCACCAGCACAACACCCCAGCAGAGCCCCCACCCCGCCATCCCACTGGGGCAAACCCCTCACAAAGCCTCCAGCACCCTCCACCCTTGGAGAACACCCACCCAAAATCAAGTCGGGTGACCCAAACTCTTAACCTTTTGTCAAAAAGCTTCTCCCCGGCGAAAGGTAAATAAATAAAATCAAAACAACGTGCCCTATTCCTGCTGAGAGCGGCCCCGTGGCGGAGCGGGATGAGGGCAGATGCCAGGAGGACACAGCTGGTGGAATCTGTGCCAGACAACATCAGCAGCACTGTCACAGAGGAGCACGAGAAAAGCCTCCCCACTGCCCCTCTGGTGCCAGGAGGGGAGTGCTCCCACGATGCCCGCCCGGGAGCCGCGGGATTATCCCCGATCAGAGGGAGAGGCAGGGTCTGGATCCGCGGCGCTTCCAACTGCGCAGCTCCGGGGATCACGAGGCTGGGGACTGACGGCTCCATTTACACACACACCGCTCCCAAAATAAACTGCAGAGCTGTCAGTGGGTGGGTGCAGGGGGCTGCTGGTGCACAGGGGTAAGAAAACACGGGAAAAGGGGTATTTCGGCACTGGGAGAGGCTGGCGGGATTTGCACACTCTGGGCCTCCTCGTTGCTGGGTTCAAACGAGCAGCTCCATCCTTCACACCAGTCACAGAATACCCAGGTAGCTCCCAGATGTGGCCTCTCAGATAACTGTCACGTGTGCTCAGAGCCTTCCTTCTCCGTTATTTAATCAGTGAGGGCACAAAGCAACCGCTCTCGCTATTGAAAATGAAAACTCGACAAACACGAGTTAAGCGTTACCTCTGAAAGGTGATCAAACACAAACAGGGCTTTAAAAAAAAAAAGCATCATTCCATCTGAATTACATAATTAAAATGGAGTGACAGCCCCGTGAAACAACATCAGCCTGAAAAGGCTGTTCATAATTCATAAGCAACTTCCTTTTCATCTCCTTTGTGTACTTCTCCAAGTACTGTTTTTCCCAGAAGCTGACAGAGGGAGGAAGATGGACGATGATCTCATTAATTGCAGGCACTGTCTAATATGCAGTGAGCTGAGAAATTACACAGAGTTTTCTAGTCAAGAGGCCAGGAAAACTTCCTTTGGGTACAAAGACAGACAAATGCCTCTTAGAAGAACACGAGGGAGTCAAAAAAGAAATAGTCCCAAAAATGCCCTTTTTTTGCCCCCTTCCCCTCAAAATTTTTCCATGTTATAGTTTAAATGACTCCTTGAAGGTCTGAAACTTTTGACAGCTTTTTTTGGGGAGTTGGACACCTTCCATGCAGGCATGAGATAGGGTTGGGTTCACAGCAGAACAGTGGGGGAAGGTCCCTGGAGGGGGCTCGAGGCCAGAGAAAAGCCAAGGAACACTCCATGCTGATAAATTCCTCAGGGTTGCTGAGAATTAAACTAACAGAATTTGCCATCCCAAATCAGCTTAGGCCCAGTTCAGCAGCTGCCTCAGAGCAGGGTGGCAATTAGGAGACCAGATTATCCAGACACAAAACCCCAGGAGCTGGATTCAGGAGGTGGGAAGTGGCCTTATCTGCACGTCTCATCTCTGCCCAAATAAAAGGGCACCACAACTGTGGCCTCTTCCAAGAATGGGAACGTGCTGGGGAATCACTTGATGGGAGATACACAAGTGTTTTGCAACGTGGGAATATCAACCCATAGATCTTGCATCAACTGGCAGAGGCTCAGGGTGGTTTATCAAAGGCAATGCTGTTCCCACCTTCCCTGGAGGGGGAATAGGGGTGAAAAGGCTCACCAGGATCCTCACTGTGAGGATCTCCCCTCCTTGATCTTTCATCCCTTCTTACTTTCAGTCTCATCTGACCAAACCAAACCCAGCCTTTCCCAACACCACTACAGAGCCTTCCCCATCCCAGCTCTGCCTGGGAGCTCTCAGAGGGTGTTTAAGGGTGTCCATGGCTCAGGCCGGTGTTGGCACTCTGCATCACCCAGCTCACTCTGTGGTGTGATGCAAAGATCAGGCTGTCTCTAAGTCCACTAACTTTAGGTAGATTACAGAGCTCTGATCAGCAGGGCTTAGGTGGCAGCAGAAAAGGAAGCCACAGTAGTTTTAAAGCCAGCCCTGCGTGTTCAGCAGGCTCTTCGTGAGGAGAGGGAAGGGAAGCCTCTTTGGCAGGGATTTACTAAGCTACCTCTGGATTTCTTCCCAACCCCCTGCTACAGCATCTCGCACTCACCGAGACACGAGATGGTCGACGGGTGGATAAATTCCTCCTCCCCAAAATCCCGCTTGCTTGGGAAGCCTTTAAGCAGTTGAACACGTAGAGCGGATCAGAGAGAAGGCAGATCTTATTTACCAGCTAATTCTCTCTGACTCTTCCCATCCCAGGCTCAGCCCAACCCTGCTGCAAATCAGAGCATCTTCCCTGCTGCTGCAGGTTTTAAGGCGGGCTCGACAGCACTCGGGCTTGTACCAGTCACTGCTCACTTAGAAGAAAATGCTGGAAGGCTGGATCTTCCCCTGCACTGCCTTCCCAAGGCTCCTCTCTGGGCTGAGATGTAGCTGAACCACCATGCACGGCCGACTCCTCGGACAGCTGCTCCCCCAGCCTGCCCACTGCCACCAAAAACCACGGGGAGAGGGAAAAGAGGGAAGGAAAGTTCCCAAAAATGCCACTGGAGTCTTAATGAACCAGGACAATCAGAGGCACAACAAGCTGTTCTGCCCCATCAAGCAGCTCCTTTCCCTCGGCCGGCAGGTTACACCACAAGGAGGGAGAAACTGCTTTCCTGAGAAATTACACTGCCTGAAGGAAGAAAAACAGGCATCCATCCCACTGACTGATGGCTGCCACGCTCCTCGTTGTTGCTCAGGCGGAATTATAGAGGATGTTCCCAGGACAAGCAGAAGAGGAGGGTCCCACTTGCACAGCAGTCCAGGGAACAGGAGCTCACCTGCTCAGGGGACATCTGCAATCCAAATGCCCCCCGACTTATTTCGTGCTCCAGTGGGTATCACACCACTTCCCAGGGCAGGGAAAGGCTGGTGGATACAGGATCACCCCCAATTCCCTGAACACAGCTGATCTGGGAGGGCACTGAGCACTGGCACACCCATCTTGGGCTCCCAGAGCCCCTGAAACACAAGTCAGTCAATGAAAGAGCTGAAAAATACCCTAAAACTCGCTTTTTATGAGCCAGCCAGACACCAAACACCCTCAGACAACCAGGAGGGTGAAAATACCCACAAGCAGCTGGTGAGACAGCACCGAGCTGAGCTCTCAGACGGGTGCCTGCCGTGACCCACCGAGGTGTTTTTGTAGCAGGTTAGCAAACAACCACTCCTTGAAAGCAGCTCTGCTGTTCATCCTCACACGAGCTCCCTGGCACCGTCTCCATTTTACAACCCAGTGCTCTGCAGCACAGCCTGTGTTGTAGGACCCAGCACGAGAGCCAGAGCTCTGCTTCTCCGCAGCAGCATCCATTTGGTGCAGCAGCGATCCCTGAAACCCCGGGATCAAACACAAGCCCCCGGGGCCATCTGCAGAGCGCACACACCCTGCACTGAGGACTTCGAGGTAAATGTTCTGCATTTAAGTGCAAAAACTGCACTTAAATCCACTGCAAGGAGAAACCACCCCGCGGCATTCCTGCCAACCTCGGGAATCTTTCCTTTCCTTGCTGGAGGAGTAAACAGCCACTGTGTCTGTGGTACACAGAGCCAGGGCCCCCGGGGACAAATGGGCAGGATTAAGCCTTCCTGTGCTGGGAAGGGCCACATCCTGCACTTCCAGCCAGCTGGGATCAATCAGCACAGGCTGCACACCAGCTTCCCTCCCCGACCTCAGTGTGGGCAGAGGCAGAAGATGCTGCCGTGTCTGGTGCCAGGCTTAAACGATGCTGAACACCGAGATCAACGTGCAACCAGAAGCCTCATTAACAGAATTTTATGAAAAGAAAAGTTCGCTTACACCTCTGTGGACCTGAAGATTTTTTTTTATTGTGGAAAGATCCAAAGAGTGAGGCCCCCAAAACCTAGGCAGAGCAAGGCTGCAAAATTCACCAAGCCAGGCTCAGATGGCACTGCTTGGTCCTTCTTCCCTCAGACCACCAAGCCCTGCTCCGACACCGCCCAGGAGGTGGTTCCAGGAACTCAACCAGCAGAAACTGAGCCTCTTACAATCAAATTGTGTGGGACAGTCGTGCTGTGGGTCACCTCACCCTGGCTTTGGAGCAGAAAGGGGAAGTGTGGGAAAGAGAGGGAAAGTGTGCCAGCATCAGCCACCACCCAGTTGCACCTGAGCCCCTCCGGGTTTTGCCTCAGGCCTGAAAAACACACTGTCGAGACACAAGGTACCTGTTTATTGCTTACTTTGATCTCAGCTGCTTCTCCTTCTTTGATTTCACAGTTCTGACAACATTTGCTGCACCCAGACAGAAGTTCTGTGAATATTCAACATGCTGCCACAGTAATGAAGATATTAAATATGAAAGATCCCTCCTGCCACAGCTCCAGCCTAGTGAGCGATCCCAGTTAGAGCGGACGCGACAGGACCAGGGAAGCGTTGTGGCCACTGATGTTGCAGGAGATTTTTCTCAGGGCAAGGGAAACATTCTCCACGGATTGGGCCGTCATTTCTGAAGTTATTTTGAGCTGTTTCAGCACAGGGGTAGAAAATAAAACGATGACAACGGCACCATCTGCTCCAGTTACTGCCACGCCACCATGGCTGGCATCGCTCTGGCAGCGACAGAAAGCCTGTCCCAGGGGAGAAGCCAAGGCAGGTGAGCTTCCCCAGGGAGCACTGTTTTCCTCCTGCAGGATCCAAATCTGCAGGTGCAAAAGTGTATTCCAGTGTGCTGCAGCAGAGAGCCCTCCACAAGGAACAGGGAGGGAAGGGACGGGGTGCCCGGCAGATGCTCGGTGCCCTCTGGACTAGCACGGGCAGGAACCAGCTTGCCTGAAAAACCCCAGCTCACCCCTGCAGGAGGAACACAGGGCTCCCTGTGCAGCTTATACACAGTGCTTACTTCACCAAGCCACCACTTTTAGCCACGTGGCACCCAAAAGTGGGCACCAAACAGCCCCACAGAGCCCAGTTCCAGCAGCCAAAAGGTGACTGAGAGCGCTGGAACGCAGCAGGATGCCTTACCAGGACAGTGTCACTATAAATACAGAGGACAGTGTCATGCATTCTTGACACACTGGTTCCTTACCCTGGAAAGAAACGAACACGGCAGATCTCACCAGCTTTTGGGGCTTTAGCAGGCACTTGTCCTCACCCCAGCAGTCCTCCTGCAACTACGCAGGGCTCTGCGAAGGCCATTTTAGCTTCTGTCTGGCTCTGCTGCATTATTTTTGCTTTGCATGACTAAGAGACACTTCAGCTGAGGTCAAAAGTCAGTGTGTTTCCTGAATGTCTTTTTTTTTTTTTATTCTTTAATGCCCAAAGACACAAACAATAGGACATTCATCAAGCATTTCTGCTACGCTTCCATCTCCTCCGTCATGTTATTGCATAACAGCAATAACACTGTTCCCTCAAAATGTTCACAACAGTGCTTACTACAACTAAAAGCAGCAATTTTTTATTAAATCTGTATTAGAAGGGGCATTAAGTAGACAAATGCAGCCTAATCTGGCGGAGCTCAAGAGCAAAAACAAACATCAGCAGGGATGAGAGAATCATTCAGCTCCTGACAGGAAGGGAAAGGACAGGGACACACCAACCAAGCCAGAGCTCTTCCTTCTAATACAAAAACCCCACAGAATCTGCACTTATACCTTTATTTTTCCTAACAAGGGAGTACAGTTTGAGCCATGCTGGGGCATGAGACAAACAAGGATTTTCCAGTAAGGGTGAACAGCAAATAAAAACCTTTACAGCAAAACATCCCTACTGGGCACTCGGATGTCTCTCTCCAGCTGGTCTTTGCCCAGTTTGGGCCACTTGGGATGACAATCAAGCAGCAATCTGTCTTGCCTTGATTCTAGTTTTATGGAGCTGATGAGCAGATTTGCAGCAAAAGCAGGTGCAGGCAGCGTGACCAGCGACAACCCACATGGGAACCCGGGCCATAAATTCAGCCAAAGAGTTGTAAAACCATTATTTCCCCTCCTAACCCAAAGGCTAAAGGAGGGGCAAGTTAAAAAAATTAAAAAATCATAATCCACGTGCATTTCATCTTCCCCAGGAATTAGCCCAGTTGGTGCCCATCTTTCTTTCCACAGGGGGGAAGAGTGGAAATTGTCCCAATTTAAGCCCGCCCCAAGTTGAGGAATTCAGGCCCAATCCTCCCCGGTACATTTGTTAAAAATAAATGAGGTGCAATCAGTCTCCTCGGGGATTTTATCTGCTTTCAGCTCTAAATGCAGCTCTGCTGTCACACGTATGACATGTACAAAAGGAGCTCCTGCTTCAGAGCCCGACTTCTGGTTTAAAATAATACCGCTCCCGGTCTCGGGTTACGGCGGATCCATTGACGTTCCCTAAGGTCACGGGCTCTCTCTAAATCGCTAATACAAAGGATGGCAGATAGAGGGGTGCCGGTGTTTCAGCAGTGCTTGTTTTTATCGCGGTGGATGAATGGAGAGGCTCTGGCCACACCTAAGCCACGGCTTTGTCATCCCTTATGGAGGGAGGCAGGAGCGGGTTTGCTGCTGGTGGGAGACGCGGCAGTTCCGCTCTCACAGCGCCAAAGAACACCCCACACGGCCCCAAAAAGCTTTACCCACCCCACAGGACTGCTCATTTGCACTGAAGAGAAGCATTTGGTGCATTTCCCTCCCCTGCAGACTGCAGGACTTGAGTGCCAAGTAATCCTGACTTGGCTTTAAAACTCACTTTACACCCAACCCACCTCCCTCCAGCATCACCCAGTTCCCTCCTCTGAACAAAGTCCAGCATGTCACCCAGGCCACCTCAAACACTGCTACAACTCCCAGACAGGACTTTTCCATTTAGGAACTTAAGCACCAAGAGGGCTCTTGGATGTTGGAAGAGCAAACAACCCCCTGAAGTCCCAAACTCCTCCGAAAATACGAGCAACAGTAACTAATGAAACGCGCTCTGGAGCTGAGCGTGGACCTCAGACAGCCGTGACAATAAACCCTATTATTAGACACAAAAGCAGTGACATATTTGAGAGATTAGGCATTAATAAGTGCCTTCACATTAAAGAGTATTCATTCTTTCTCTCCTGCCTGGAGGAACCTGGGGGAAGGGAGGAGCTGGCAAGGTAATCCAGCTAATGCTGAAAGAGGGGGAAAGGCAGAACTCACGCAAAGTAGGCTCCAAAACCATGAAATAAGGATGGAGCAGTGACAGCTCAGCAGCGCTGCAGATGAGAGATTCCCAGCGCTGGAATTTCTGCAGGGAAATGGGCCCCCACCTTGCCCTCAGCAAGACCAGTCCATGAGCTCTTGCCCAAGGCAAGGGCTGGGCAAAAGAAGCTCCTAGGAGCGCCACAGGAGAACACGGACCTTCATTCCAGGCAGGAATTAAAATGGAAGGGAGAGAGGACAGGAACAGGAGAGATTGATGAGGAAGGAGAGGGGACAGGACAGCATGGCCACCCGTGCATGTGGTGCTTGGATTTGGCAGGTGCCCCAGATGCTGCTTGGGAGGAGAACAAAACCAGGGAGCACCAGGGGCTCCTCCATTCACAGTTGCTCTTTTCAGATCACCCACCCACCACCACGACCCCAGGCCCCAGAGTCACTCCCTTTATCACAGGATGGGTCCAACACCCTCATTTTGGTCCCATCCTCTCTGAATCTGTTCTCTTGGGCAGTGATTATAAGCCACACCACAGATCCTCAGCTGTACTTTTACCTGCTTTCCTTTCTGCCCCCAACAGCAACATTTATTACTTCTGCCTGTGCACGCCTGCCAGGCTCTCCATTATAACAGGAAGATGATGAGGGAAAAGCATGTAGTTTTCTGTCCAATTTGGAGATGCCCATTGTTAAAAGCTCCTTGTACAAACCCCTCCAGGCAGCTCCAGGCAGCACCCTTTGTCATGCTGATGAGGCAGTAGGTAAAAACCACATACAAGCAGCAACTTCAGAGGGCAGAATTGGCTCAGAGTAAAGTCTGCCCTTGAATTCGGAGTTAAGTGGGAGCTGAAAAATCAACCACAAAAGGCAATTCTGACTTTGGATTAAATCCCAGCTTTGGGCTCGCTAACACCACAAGCTACAGCTACCGGCAGAGAGCCTGTGAAGCTCCAGCTCTGTGACACAGCCCAGCTTCCTCACAGGTCTCACCTTAAACCACACAGGTAATTCGATCCCAGCAACCCTCACCCCATCAAATCCAGGATCTGCAGTGGGAGGGTAATAAAGCCCTTGCATGGAGCTTGTCAGCACTTTGTACAAGGTGGATCAGCAGTAGGATAGGAACACGAGCCACATTTCCAACCCTTAGTCACTTCTGACCGTACCAAAGTGAAGTGCAGCTTCAGATAAAAGTGTCATTTCTATACAGAGGCTCCTCTTGCCAGCCTGCACTGACACGTAACCCTGAGCAGCCCCACAAAGGGCTGGAGGACAGACCAACCTCCAGGAAACTCATCCCTCTGGATTATCCCTCCTCTTGGGACAGTCTCTTTTGTCATCACCCTGCCCTCAAACCAACCACACACTGAACACGCTCACCTTGAGCCCTGCAGAGCAGGGACAATCAACCCCCTTCACCCTCTGCCCAGCACTCACCCTGATGCCTGGGTACGTGAAGTCTCAGCACCCAGCCAAGACAAACACTGTTTGCCCATCACCAGGCCTCTCACCTTGGGTGTGACAGCTCTGATCTGCCCTCAGCTCAGCTGAGAACGAGCACAGCTGGCCAGATGTGCTCCACGCACCAGGAAGCTCACATGAAGTGACATTTCACTTCACACAAGAAGGAGCAGAGCTGCTGGTGAGCAACACACACACACCCCTTCACATTAAGACCATGCCAACACAGCCAGGATCTAAGACAAGCTTTGATCAAATAAAAGATAAAATGTTTCCTGGGCAGGGAAGAATTGCACCGCTCTGAAGGTTCCCCTGCTTCTCCAATCTCAACTTCAAAAGGGCAGCCCAGCAAAAAGGGAAGCCCATTCCTTTCAAATGCATAGAAAACAGTTGATTTATCTCAAAAGTGAATCTCCAGGCCACCACAAACACAGGTATTGCTGAGCTGGATGTCCTCAGGAATCACGAGAGAGGCTTCTTTAGATTTTCTGAGTCATGTACAAACACCTCAAGGAATTTCATTCTGCAGCAAGTGACATGACACACTGATGAAATCCATCTGAAATTACATCAGACACTTCCAGGCAGACAGCCCAGGACAGGAGCTGAGGGGGAGCCATAAAGTGAAACGCTGACAAGTGGCAGAAAGCCCTTCAAAGTCACACACGTGCTACTCAAAACCCTGAATACAAGTGGTTTCATCACCTCTCTTGGAAGTGAGGTGTCTCCACAAACAGCAGGGTTAAAACAGACCTTCTCTTCCTGTGGACTTATATAACCTGTCCCTTAGGACTGCATCCTGAAATAATCTGCATGAATCTCTGTTCTTCCCATGTGCCTTGGAGCATCATCACTTGGAATCATAGAATATCCTGAGTTGGAAGGGACCCACAAGGATCAGCCAGCCCAGCTCCTGGCCCTGCCCAGGGCACACACCCCAAGAATCCCACCCTGTGCCTGAGAGCGTTGTCCAAACTCTCCTTGAGCTCTGGCAGGCCTGACCAGCTTGGGGACAAATCCCTCTGCTTTCCCAGGGCACTGGTGGGACAATCCCACCCACTGCTCTGAAGGACAGCACTGAGAGAGGGCAGACAGGCAGCGACACCAGATCTGCTCCAGGGAGAGAGGTCAGGGGCAGGTACAGCGAAGAGGCTGCAAAGATGGAAATAATTAGCCCAACTGCAGCAATAATCCCTTTAGCTTAGCAGAAGGTATCCCCTGGTGCTCCTTTTCCTTGGATATTTAAAGAAGAGACACTGAAAACAGGAGCCAGGCTACATGTAATGACCACCCTTACTAATCAGACTGCTTGGAAGGGAAAGGGAAAAACCAATGGATTAATTTCTAAGGAGTGTGAAGGGCTCATTAGACTTGCAAAGAAAGCCCACTCAAGTCTAAAGGCACAGATACATCTCCTCCAGATTCCAGCATAAACCACACATGCTTTCCACAGGCACTTAAAAAAAACCCAGCCTACAACCAGCAGATTTCAGCGTGAAACAAAGCTCCAGCTCCCAGATGGAGGAGGGAGATCCATCCTGCTGCAAGGAAAGACTCGGATTCACTCAGTCCCTCACCCCAGGGCTGTGCCCACCTTAAAAACCTCACAAGGGGCTACCTAAAAGGCCACAATTCTGCTGTGCCCAGCACATCCTGGGGTGCTCTGAGAAGACTGAGTGGGACAGAGGGTTGTTCATGCTAAAAAGCCATGTGGGAACAACACTGCACAGAGCAGATGCTCCCCATCTCCAAGAAGGAGCAGTAATCCACCTCGGGGGCTGCCCCTGGCAAGGCTGAGCCAACCTGTTCTTGCAGGTCTTTACCAAACATCCCACCGACCTCTGCCCGGGGTCACTCACCCTCATCCTCTTTCCAGGAACGCTGTGAGGCGAGCGGGAACCTCTCTGCGCTGCTCTGCAAGGATCAGCAATCCAGCTCAAGTGACTCCTGCAATCACCTCCTTCCTCTTCCATCTCCTGCCAGCATCCAGCACCACCTGCTTTACGGAGCAGCACCCCCAGCTGCAAGGACACGGCCTTGGGGTGATCCCCAGGCACCATCCAGGCACCCCTCTGGAGCCTGAACACCACGGCTAAGCAAGCAAAGCTCCTGAGGCAGAAAGAGATTATGCTGGATTGGCAGAAAAACCTAGAAAGCCAGCCCAGCTCTGCTGCCTCTGCAGCACTGAGGGATCCTCCGAGAGCTGCTGTCCTCCTCCCCAGGCATCAGCTGCTGCTCCTCGGAACACGGGCTGGGAACAGCCAGGGTGGGGCTGGGGATCCCCCCCCTCCACCTGTTTGCAGGGCAGGTACACAAGGGAAACGATTACCTCGGGTTTTAACAGTCTGGGCTATTTTAATACACCCAGAAAGGTTCATTCTGCTTTGCAAGAAAGGGTCCTCTCAGTGCTTTGCCACAGACTCACAGGTCTGCAGAGCTCAGGGCAAGACAGAAAGCACCAGCCTCGACCCTTGTTGCTCAGGGCTGGCTGTTTCTCCTGCATTCAGAGCCACAACCCTCCTAAATTGCTGCTAATCCCTTCTGCCACATTCCAGCAGCTCCAACAGCAGCAGCCCCAACGCGCCACACGCCCTCTCAGCATCAGACTGTCACAAGTCCAAGCCATTTCACCGCAAGTTTCCACCTCTCAGTCCAGCCCCACACCCTGGAACAGCCAGCACGCAGCCTAGGAAGCACTAAGCCAACCCAAAACCGCCTGACCTCACCAACCAGCAGGCTGAGCAAGCTGGAAAATACCGGGAGCCAGGTGGAAACCAATGCCCTGGCCCTTCTTGACTCATTCATCAGGTGTCAGAGCATTCCTACAGCTAAATTAGCATCCCTCCCCAAAGAACACCAACACCTCAGCTCTTCTTTTCCTCATTTTTTTCCTAGAGGGACCACTCCCATGGGTTTTGGGGAAGGAAATGAGAAAACCACAGCACTCCCTTTTTTTTCATATAGGAAATAAATAGGTTTACTTGGTCCAGCTGGGTCCTGCTGAAACTGCAGTTCATATTAAGGACAGAGGGAATGGGACAGTTTGAATGGAATGTCTTGGGAATAGGGAGGCTGCAAGCGGATACAGAGGAGGAGGAAGGGTGAGGAAGATTAAATTAGAAGCCTGACCTGTAAATACTTAACACAGTACTTGAAAAGGGCAAGTGATGAGGGAGGGACACAAAACCTGTACTGTTGCACTTGTGACCTGAAGGGACTGGACCCATCTTTTCTTCTTGGGAACTCCCCACAGGACACACAGAGGTCCCATCACTTCTGTCCTCAGTTAATCCCAGCTGATGAAGGATAAACATCCCTGTCTGATCTGTGATACCATCTGTGAGATGGGCACCACAATTCCCCAGACCACAAGAGCTGGGTCTCAAAAAACAAACCCCACCTGCACCTTATTCCAAAGAATGAAAAAATAAAATACTTTTACCAGGTGTGAATTATCTGTCAGTGGCTGCCCCATCCCTGGAAGTGTCCAAGGCGAGGTTGGACAGGGCTTGGAGCAACCTGGGATAGTGGAAGGTGTCCCTGCCCATGGCAGGGGGATGGAACAAAAGGGTCTTCAAGGTCTCTTCCAACTCAAACCATTCTATGATTAAAACCCTTACACGCTACATGGAAATCAACCAGCACTTTGCTTTTCTCCTTAAGCTGCACATCTTGGGGTAAAAACCAAGCATTTTGTACATCAAGAGGGAACAAAGCATAACTGGGTTAGACAATCTCTCACTTCTAGAGAGAACCAGGGTTTCATTTTCTTTCTCTCAAGAGCAGGCTGTGAATGCCCAACCGAGACCTGATTTGACCGACCACCTTGAGAGAAAAAAAAATGCCAAAAAAACCGAATTGCACATGGAAAACCATCAAACACCCCAAATCTGAGGCACTGGCAGCACGGCCAAAAACCCTTCCACAGGCTAACGAGGCAGCCATGGCTCGGCAGAACAAATTAACAACTCTCAGCAGCGAATTTTGTTCCACTGATTCAGACACGGGTCCAACATCTGCCCGGACCCACGCCGGGGAAGCTCAGGAACACGCTGCATACAAATCGTGGCAGTGGCAGCTTAGCTCATCTCCGCTGCTCCTTCCAGCCAGCCCGTTTCCAGGCAAGACCAGCCCCTTGCTGCAAATGGAGCTGCACCTCGCGTGGTGCTACCACAGCAAATGGAAGGAGAAACTCCCTTTAAAGTGATGGCAGCTGCCCTCTGCGAGCAAACAACAGGATTGCGTTGCCAGGTGTGGAAAAAGCCAGGGAAAATCGCCTCCCTCCCCGCGCTAATAATGTGGCAGGCAGGGATGCAGGGAGAAATCTCCATCCCTCACCTGAAACGAGCTGTTTGAGCTCCTTGCAGGTTTAATTGCTCCGAGGCAGGAGGGCAGGTGTGCGCTCCTGGAAACACCTGGCGAGGAAACTTCCCTTTTTTCCCCCCATCTAAGTTGGGCTTAAAACAAAGGAATTGCCAACAACTACAGGTGAGAAAAAAAAGAAAGAAAAAAAAAGGCAAAATTCAGAAAGGGGGGCGAGCCCCACGCCCTTTCTGGTGGGATTTTGGGACAAGGAAGAAAAGGTAGAAGGAAGGGACAAGGGGGCGATTCCAGCAGGACAAGGGGCAACGCCAGCATGGCACGGGAATGGTACAAGGCACATCCAGGGGACCACTAGTTACACCAAGCAGCACCACCCCAGCCCCAAACCCACGGTGCTGGGCACCAGCATCCCCATCCCGGCTGGGAAACACCCGGGATTCAACAGGATGGGACCCACCTCGCTCACGTTAAACCCCAAACCCTTCAACTGGGCACCTAGGGGTGGGTAGCAACAAAGCCGGGCAACTCCGGGATGCCGTGACCTCAATAACGCTTCCCTCCGCCACCAAAATCCCGTGCTGGGCGTGGACAGCTCCTTCCCTTCGAAACGCTTCTTCCTTGCAGTTTCCCCGTTATTAATCAATTTACCGTCTTTAATCACCGCCGCTCCCCCCTCCCTTCCATCCCCGGGGCGGCTGCAGAACATGGCCCCGCGCTGCCGCAGCCCCGGCCCCACCTGGCGGGGTGGGGGGAAAAAAGGGGCCGAAAACGGGGTCGAGACCCGCTCCCCCCCCCCCCCCATACACACACAGAAACACACCAAACCCGTGGTTCCAGCATCGCTCCACCGCCGGCCGCTCCCGCCGCACCTCGCCCCGGGCGGCAGCGCTGCCGCAGGGGCCGCGCCTGGCGCTGCCGCAGCCCCGGGGCGCCGGCACCGCGGCACGCCCCTCCCGCGCCCCTCGCCTCCTGGGGACCGAACGGGCTTCTCCTCGGGATGTGCTT
>NW_020957062.1:53759-57102 GCF_003031625.1 Empidonax traillii | reverse complement strand
ATTCTGGGTTATACAAGTCTGGTGTCCCCAGGGCCTCCTCTGGCCACGAGCTGCTTCATTTGAGTCACTTAATTCAGCCTAAGCCTGGCTTTTGCAAAACCATAATGATCCCAGCTGAAATAAATACTCAAATTCTGCCCTGGCTTAATTCCATTAAAGCACTACCCAGATCCTTTTGCAACCTGGCCCTTAGAGTTCACCTGGGAAAAAAAAAAAAAAAAAAAAAAAAAGGAAATGGGCTGATTGCTTTCAGAAACGCGATTTTGGAAAGCGAGGAGACAGGATTGAACTTTCCGAAGTTGATTCCAGGCGCTGGAACCACAGGATGCCCTTTCCTCGGCCCGGAGCTCCAGGCAGGCACAGCCCCCCGTGGCGTGGCCCTGGCCCAGGACACCAGCTGGGTTTCATAAGCTCGGTGGAACTGGGAGCAGGGAGTTACACAAGCGCTTTCCCAGCCGTGACGGTGTCACGGCAGGACAGACCCGGGGCAGGGCTCACGCGAACCGTCCCCACGGCCGCTCGGACTCCTCGGCTCAGGGGGGGATTAGAGCTCAGCTGGCTCCTTCCCCGCCAACCAGACAGAGATCTGCGACTCAGACACGGTTCCCTCCATCTGAAGGAACTTGCAGTTGGTTTCCAGAGCGATGGGAGCGCGGTGCACCCCGCCGAGGCCGGCGGGGACGGGAATTGGGGACAGAAACATTCCCGGTGTTTGGACAGCACAGGCAGCCAGCGGGCCGTGACTCAGCACAAAGAGCCAGCCAGGTCCTCGCCTCGGCAGTGCTGAGCTCGGGATAAACAAACTCACCACTTTCACCCTGACCTCCTTAGCAGATGGACGGACCCAAAAAATCGAGGCCAAGGCACTTACACCATTGTACACTTGTCCCTCTTTCCCTGTCTCCAGCAGGAAAAACATTATTCCTTTTCTTTTCGGCTGTGTGGAAGCCAAGCACAGCCCAACACCTAAACCAGAAGATACAAGACCCAATACCCCTAAGGACAGATAAATTTTAATTAATCATTATTCCATTTCTCAATTACCAGCTGCGAGAGGCTTTCACATGATTTAAACCCCATGTCTCTGTAAGAGGCAGAGCTGATTCATTGGGGAGTCACAGGATGCATTCACTTATGGGACCTTGTGGGAATTACCAGGCTCCTGGGCTCACATCACTTAAAGCCACGATTCCCTTGGACTTGGTGTCATGGAAGGGCAGGTCCTGGCATTAGCTGCCCCCTTCATCCTCAGAGATGCCAGTGGCCAGGAGGGACTTTATTCCTGGAGGAGAGCAGCCACCACATCCCTGCCAGCTCCACAAAAGGACAGGGAACATCACCGTGGGTGAAATAGGCTCCTTAGTAAACACCCTGGATCTGCAGGCTTCGAGCCCTGAATCCTCCTGCTCACCAGGCAGAGGCTGCTCTGGCACCTTGTACATCACCTGTCCCTGAGTATGCCCTGTCCTTCCCACGGGCTGGCCCTCACAGGGGAGCAGAGACCGGTGTGGGCACCAGCACAGGCTTTATCCTCGGGATTAAGTCAGGGCAAAAGTTCAGCCCTGCTCTGAGGCAGAGATTGCATCATGCGGCACCACAACAGGTTGTGTTGCAGGGATGTTGCTGCGCAAGTGGAGTCCCCGGGAAGCTCTGACCTGCGGGTTTCCTGGAGGACAAACCAGCTGGAGCCCCGCTCTGGTCTCATCCCAGCTCTCCAACCCCATCACAAGTCACCTGCTGGGGCAGAGCCCGCGGTCCCGGGGGTCTGTGCAGGTTTCAGAGGGGCTTTGGGAGCCATCTGCTGTCATCAGCCCAGATTACAGCGTGGGGGTGAAGGGCACCAGAAGGGCTCTCCTCCCTTCCAGGGGCACACGGATGCACTTGGACCATCTTCACAGAATCACTGAGGTTGCAAAAGACCTCCGAGGGCATCGAGTCCACCCTGTGCCTGATCCCCACCTTGTCCCCCAGCCCAGAGCACTGAGTGCCCCATCCAGTCCTTCCTTGGACATCTCCAGGGGTGGGGACTCCATCACCACCCTGGGCAGCCCCTGCCAATGCCTGACCACCCTTTCCATGAAGAAATTCCTCCTGAGAAAATCTTCTCCAGATTTAACCACCAACAGAAATAAGAGCCCCTCATGGAGCTCACTGCTGCGCCCAGAAGGACTCAGGATTCTCCCCAGGAAACACAGCCCTTCCAATACTTGAAAAGACCCAACTGGAGGGTCTGCACCGAGCAGAGATGGGATTCCAGCCCCCCAGGCCAGGCAGGTCCCGAAGTTAATCCCAACTCTCACAGGCCCGGGTGGAAGCGGCAGAGCAGGCTGTCTGCATCCTGCTCCAAGGGCCTGCCAGAGGACAGGGAGCTGCTGGGCACTCCAGTGCCAGTGCTTGGGGAACTGAGGGGCTTTGTTCCTGTGCAGGCAGCGGAGCAGCACCAGCCCTGGCACAGCACCGTGCCCGTGTCCCAGCCTGCCCCTCCACCCGAGTGTGCAGCACATCACACCGCCGGCACGACGAGTGTGCAAACCCCGCTGGGCCTGAGGGTGTGGGAGAGCCCCGAGCCTTCAGCACGGCGAGTGTGCGAGGCACAGCCTTCTGCCAGCATGGTGAGTGTGCCAGGGGTGTCTCTCTACCAGCACAGCAAGCGTGCAAGGTGTGCTCTTCTGCCAGCATGGTGATGGTGCGTGTGCAAGGTGTGCCCCTGTGTCAGTACAGTGAGTGTGCAGGGCATGCCCCTCTCTCTCCATCATGGTGAGTGTGCAAGGTGTGTCCCTCTCCATCATGGTGAGTGTGCAAGGTGAGTTTCTCTCCAGCTCAGGGAGTGTGCAAGGCACGTCCCTCTCTCTTCAGCACTGTGAGTGTGCAAGGCACACACCTGGCCATCACGGTGAGTGTGCAAGGTGTGTCCCTCTCTCTCCAGCACGGTGAGTGTGCAGGGTGTCCCTCCCCAGCTCAGGGAGCGTGCAAGGCACGTCCCTCTCTCTCTCTCCAGCGCGGTGAACGCTCCAGGTGTGCGGGGCGTGCCCGTCTCCATCACGGTGAGTGCACCAGGTCCCCCCCTCTGTCAGCACAGCGAGGGCAAGGTGACCCCCCCCCCCCAAACCGGTGAGCGTGCAAGGCGCGCCCCTCCGCCCCCCCTCACCACGGCGCGCGCGCAAGGCGCGTGCCCGACGCCCCCCACCACCACCACCACGCGCGTTCCCGCCCCCGTCCGTCCCCGCCGCGGGCCGGCAGGGGGCGCAGGGGCGCGCGGGGCGCGTGCGCGGCGCGGGCGGGCGGAAGTGCGGCGCGGGGCCGGCGCGCGGCGAAGGGCGCGCGGGGCCCATGGAGCTCCTTA
>NW_020957062.1:50440-53738 GCF_003031625.1 Empidonax traillii | reverse complement strand
TGGCCACGAGCTGCTTCATTTGAGTCACTTAATTCAGCCTAAGCCTGGCTTTTGCAAAACCATAATGATCCCAGCTGAAATAAATACTCAAATTCTGCCCTGGCTTAATTCCATTAAAGCACTACCCAGATCCTTTTGCAACCTGGCCCTTAGAGTTCACCTGGGAAAAAAAAAAAAAAAAAAAAAAAAGGAAACGGGCTGATTGCTTTCAGAAACGCGATTTTGGAAAGCGAGGAGACAGGATTGAACTTTCCGAAGTTGATTCCAGGCGCTGGAACCACAGGATGCCCCTTCCTCGGCCGGGAGCTCCAGGCAGGCACAGCCCCCCGTGGCATGGCCCTGGCCCAGGACACCAGCTGGGTTTCATAAGCTCGGTGGAACTGGGAGCAGGGAGTTACACAAGCGCTTTCCCAGCCGTGACAGTGTCACGGCAGGACAGACCCGGGGCAGGGCTCACGCGAACCGTCCCCACGGCCGGCCGGACTCCTCGGCTCAGGGGGGGATTAGAGCTCAGCTGGCTCCTTCCCCGCCAACCAGACAGAGATCTGCGACTCGGACACGGTTCCCTCCATCTGAAGGAACTTGCAGTTGGTTTCCAGAGCGATGGGAGCACGGTGCACCCTGCCGAGGCTGGCGGGGACGGGAATTGGGGACAGAAACATTCCCGGTGTTTGGACAGCGCAGGCAGCCAGCGGGCCGTGACTCAGCACAAAGAGCCAGCCAGGTCCTCGCCTCGGCAGTGCTGAGCTCGGGATAAACAAACTCACCACTTTCACCCTGACCTCCTTAGCAGATGGACGGACCCAAAAAATCGAGGCCAAGGCACTTACACCATTGTACACTTGTCCCTCTTTCCCTGTCTCCAGCAGGAAAAACATTATTCCTTTTCTTTTCGGCTGTGTGGAAGCCAAGCACAGCCCAACACCTAAACCAGAAGATACAAGACCCAATACCCCTAAGGACAGATAAATTTTAATTAATCATTATTCCATTTCTCAATTACCAGCTGCGAGAGGCTTTCACATGATTTAAACCCCGTGTCTCTGTAAGAGGCAGAGCTGATTCATCGGGGAGTCACAAGGATGCATTCACTTATGGGACCTTGTGGGAATTATCAGACTCCTGGGCTCACATCACTTAAAGCCACGATTCCCTTGGACTTGATGTCATGGAAGGGCAGGTCCTGGCATTAGCTGCCCCCTTCATCCTCAGAGATGCCAGTGGCCAGGAGGGACTTTATTCCTGGAGGAGAGCAGCCACCACATCCCTGCCAACTCCACAAAAGGACAGGGAACATCACCGTGGGTGAAATAGGCTCCTTAGTAAACACCCTGGATCTGCAGGCTTCAAGCCCTGAATCCTCCTGCTCACCAGGCAGAGGCTGCTCTGGCACCTTGTACATCACCTGTCCCTGAGTATGCCCTGTCCTTCCCACGGGCTGGCCCTCACAGGGGAGCAGAGAGCGGTGTGGGCACCAGCACAGGCTTTATCCTCGGGATTAAGTCAGGGCAAAAGTTCAGCCCTGCTCTGAGGCAGAGATTGCATCATGCGGCACCACAACAGGTTGTGTTGCAGGGATGTTGCTGCGCAAGTGGAGTTCCCGGGAAGCTCTGACCTGCGGGTTTCCTGGAGGACAAACCAGCTGGAGCCCCGCTGTGGTCTCATCCCAGCTCTCCAACCCCACCACAAGTCACCCGCTGGGGCAGAGCCCGCGGTCCCGGGGGTCTGTGCAGGTTTCAGAGGGGCTTTGGGAGCCATCTGCTGTCATCAGCCCAGATTACAGCGTGGGGGTGAAGGGCACCAGAAGGGCTCTCCTCCCTTCCAGGGGCACACGGATGCACTTGGACCATCTTCACAGAATCACTGAGGTTGCAAAAGATCTCCGAGGGCATCGAGTCCACCCTGTGCCTGATCCCCACCTTGTCCCCCAGCCCAGAGCACTGAGTGCCCCATCCAGTCCTTCCTTGGACGTCTCCAGGGGTGGGGACTCCATCACCACCCTGGGCAGCCCCTGCCAATGCCTGACCACCCTTTCCATGAAGAAATTCCTCCTGAGAAAATCTCCAGATTTAACCACCAACAGAAATAAGAGCCCCTCATGGAGCTCACTACTGCGCCCAGAAGGACTCAGGATTCTCCCCAGGAAACACAGCCCTTCCAATACTTGAAAAGACCCAACTGGAGGGTCTGCACCGAGCAGAGATGTGATTCCAGTCCCCCAGGCCAGGCAGGTCCCGAAGTTAATCCCAACTCTCACAGGCCCGGGTGGAAGTAGCAGAGCAGGCTGTCTGCATCCTGCTCCAAGGGCCTGCCAGAGGACAGGGAGCTGCTGGGCACTCCAGTGCCAGTGCTTGGGGAACTGAGGGGCTTTGTTCCTGTGCAGGCAGCGGAGCAGCACCAGCCCTGGCACAGCACCGTGCCCGTGTCCCAGCCTGCCCCTCCACCCGAGTGTGCAGCACATCACACCGCCGGCACGACGAGTGTGCAAACCCCGCTGGGCCTGAGGGTGAGTGGGAGAGCCCCGAGCCTTCAGCACGGCGAGTGTGCGAGGCACAGCCTTCTGCCAGCATGGTGAGTGTGCCAGGGGTGTCCCTCTACCAGCACAGCAAGCGTGCAAGGTGTGCTCTTCTGCCAGCATGGTGATGGTGCGTGTGCAAGGTGTGCCCCTGTGTCAGTACAGTGAGTGTGCAGGGCATGCCCTGCTCTCTCCATCATGGTGAGTGTGCAAGGTGTGTCCCTCTCCATCATGGTGTGCAAGGTGAGTTTTTCTCCAGCTCAAGGAGTGTGCAAGGCACGTCCCTCTCTCTTCAGCACTGTGAGTGTGCAAGGCACACACCTGGCCATCACGGTGAGTGTGCAAGGTGTGTCCCTCTCTCTCCAGCACGGTGAGTGTGCAGGGTGTCCCTCCCCAGCTCAGGGAGCGTGCAAGGCACGTCCCTCTCTCTCTCTGCAGCGCGGTGAACGCTCCAGGTGTGCGGGGCGTGCCCGTCTCCATCACGGTGAGTGCACCAGGTCCCCCCCTCTGTCAGCACAGCAAGGGCAAGGTGACCCCCCCCCCCCAAACCGGTGAGCGTGCAAGGCGCGCCCCTCCGCCCCCCCTCACCACGGCGCGCGCGCAAGGCGCGTGCCCGACGCCCCCCACCACCACCACCACGCGCGTTCCCGCCCCCGTCCGTCCCCGCCGCGGGCCGGCAGGGGGCGCAGGGGCGCGCGGGGCGCGTGCGCGGCGCGGGCGGGCGGAAGTGCGGCGCGGGGCCGGCGCGCGGCGAAGGGCGCGCGGGGCCCATGGAGCTCCTTA
>NW_020957062.1:38748-50129 GCF_003031625.1 Empidonax traillii | reverse complement strand
GGCGCGTGCCCGACGCCCCCCACCACCACCACCACGCGCGTTCCCGCCCCCGTCCGTCCCCGCCGCGGGCCGGCAGGGGGCGCAGGGGCGCGCGGGGCGCGTGCGCGGCGCGGGCGGGCGGAAGTGCGGCGCGGGGCCGGCGCGCGGCGAAGGGCGCGCGGGGCCCATGGAGCTCCTTAAAGGCGCCGCGGCCGCTCCGCCGCCTCCCGGTCCCGCAGCAGCGACGAGCCCAGCCCGGCTGGAATGAGCAGGTGGGGCGGGACCCCCCCCCCCCCCCAGCACCCCTTCCTCCTCCTCCTCTTCCCGCGGCACATTCCTCCCCACCCTCGCCGTCCGCTGCCTCAGTTTCCCCCCGGTGTCAGGGGTCGTGCGGCTGTGATGGGGGAGGAGGCAGCTGCGGGGACCCCCGGGCTCCCCTCCCAGGGTGGGAGGGGAAGCACCGGGACTGGGGTGGCTGCAGACCCTGAGAGAGGGGGAGTAGAGCCAGGGGAGGGGGATTCTGTGCTTGGAGGGGGCTGCAAAGCCCGGGGGAGAGGACACAGCCTTGGGGTGGGGGCTCCAAGCTCGGGGGGGTTGTAGACCCCAGGTAGGGGGACAGAGCCAAGGTAAGGGAGATCCCCAGGGGCAGTGGGGGCTGCAGGCCCACCCAGGTAGGGGTGCAGACCACAGGTAGGGGGGGCTACCCCTGCCCTGGGGGGCTCCCGGGGGCAGCGGTCCCGGCTGGATCCCTGTGAGCCCTGGGGGATGCTCCAGCATCATCCCCTGCTCCAGGGGAAACTGGTTTGTCCCCCAGCAGGATGAGCCCTCTCTCTGGGCACCCCCAGGGATGGACTGGGGGATCTGCCAACAGGATTTCCCTCTGGCTCAGGGCTAGAGTGCCCAGCTGGGCCCTTCCAGCTCGGGAAGAGCCCCCTGAGCTCCCCTTGAGCCCCCTGTCCTTGGGAGTTCTTTGCATTGATCATCTTAACTTATATTCGTTTCTCCCCCTTTTTGTCCTGATCATCACTGCGCTGTGCTCAGCCCCAGCAGCGCTCCAGGCTGAGCAGGGGGCTCTGGGCTGGGGATTTAGGGGCTTATTTTATCCTGGATGGATAAGGGAGCAGCTCCCAGCTGAGAAGGGAGCCCTGGAGGTGCCTCACTCCCCTGGCACCAACAGAGGGGCTGTGCTGGCGCATGTCATGTATAAGTAAGTGAGTTTATCAGGTGCTGCAGGGCTGGGAGCGAGAGATTTCCCCCGGCTTGCGTAAGACTGAGCAGCAGGGCTGGGACTGGGGGAAGGATCCGGCCCCAGTGCCCTGCCCACGGTTTTGCAACGGCTGTGGGGTCAGTGGGGCGAGCGCCACGGCGCCGTCCCGTGATGGGCACAGGTCCCAGACAGCACCCAGGTCCCAGTTGGGGCAGTGTACGCCGGGTGCCAGGATAAACCCAGCTCCCCGTGGGGCTGAGTGCTGGGACAGACCCAGCTCTCCCAGTGTGGTGCCAGGATGAATCCAGCTCTCCCGGTGGGGCTGAGCCTGTGTGTGTTGCCAGGGTAAGCCCCAGATTTGGTGGGGCTGGGACAGATCCAGCTCTCCTGGTGGGACAGGTGTGTGTGTGGGTTCAGGACAGCCCCAGCTCCCGGTGGGGCTGGGTGTGGGGACAGCCCCAGCTCTGCTGGTGGGGTTGGCACGTGTGGGTTCAGGACAGACCTGTCCTGACTCGCAGCCTTGGGCACCTGACAACCCCTGAGCCTGTAACCGAGAGATTTATGACTCCTCTGACCTTGCAAATTGCTGAGTCAGATGGGGAAGGTTTTTTGCTGCGTTCCCTGGCTTTAAAAAACCCTGTAGGTTCCCAAAGCTTGGAAACCCTCCTGCCACGGCCCCAGCCCTGTCCCAGCATGAGGATCATCCCCAGGCCATGGCAGGAGGGAGCAGCTGGTGCTGATCGTGCTGGGAGTCAATTTTCTGCGTCCTCCTCCCCGGGAAGGGTGCAGTGTCCCCTGCTTCCTGAAGGCACCACATCAGCTCTGGGGGCTGCAGCCTTGCCAAACCTTGGGGGGAATCAGGCAGAAGGTTTGAGATGCCCAACCCCTTTTTGGGGAGCTTGTTGGAAGCTCATGAGGGGGATCCTCCCTCCCCTGGTGTCTGCCCATGGGTGCACTGGGCTCTGCTGCCTTCCCAACCGGGGCTGGTCTTTGGACTTTGTTCCTTCCTGTCCTTAATTTTCCAAGCGCAGGGAGGGGAGAGTCCTCCCTCCCCAAGGACGTGGAAGGCTGGCCTGGAGTGTCCCCACCTCTCCAGCCAGGCTGGGCCTGCTGCCAGCGTGGGGCCAAGGGGGTGTTATCGGGGCTGGGCCAGCCCTGGGAGCCGGTCCCTGTCCCCTCCCCGGGCCACCACGATTATGGGGGGCCCTCTCCTACCCTGTGCAGCACCGATAGCACGGTGCAGGTGGGACACTGACCTCACACTGCTGGAGTGGGGATGCTGGGGGGGCTCCCAGGGGAGCCAGGGACCCCCCTGGCCTCGAGCATCCCCCGCCACGCCTTGCAGGGGGACGGTGCCATGGCTGAGAAGATGTCACCGAGCCCCGGCGTGGGCATCACGCCGCTGCAGCAGATGCTGGCCTCGGGGACGGGTGCCATCCTCACCTCCCTCTTCGGTGAGCACCGCAGGGTGGGTGCCAGGGCAGGATGGGGGGCTAGCACAGGGGGAGTCATGGCTAAAGGGTGGTGTTGTTTCAGTGACGCCGCTGGACGTGGTGAAGATCCGGCTGCAGGCCCAGAGGACCCCGTTCTCCAAAGGTAACCCTTGCTCAGGGTAGGGTGGGGGGCTCCAGCCAGCCCCCCCAGCCAGCTGGCGAGCAGCCTGTGGGGTGGCTTGGCTGGCAGAGCCAGTGGCAGGGATGTCTCAGCCCCAGAGCATGGGGCCACTGCGAGGTGGCAGGTTACCATGGGCCCCTCATCCTGACGAGCTCGGGGGGCCCTGCTGGGGGAGCTGGGCTTGTGCTTGGCTCTGTCCTTCCCCCTCCACAGCCTGGTGCTGAAGGGGGTCAGCGCTGTGCCCGGCAGCCCCCAGCCCCCCAGGGAGCAGGGCAGAGGGTCTCACCCCACTCCAGCTGTCTGCTGTCCCCCCACTGCCTTTGCTCCAGTCCCCACACTGCTCCCCATGGGCTCTGCCCTCCATCTGCCCCCCTCCTGTGGGGACAGCGGGCTGGGCCCAAGGGACTGGTTTGGTGACAGTAGGGGCTGCTTGGGAAGTGGCTGTGGGGACATCCAGCCCCCTCACCCACAGACTTCTCCCACTGCCCGTCTCGGAGCTGCAGCACACGCGTGTGCCCCAGCCCTGGGAGCTGTCACGTCCCGGTGCCGTTCTCAGTGTGTCCCCATTGTGTGTTTCAGCCTTGCCAGCACAGGCAGTGCCCTGGGGCGCTCAGCCGGCCACATGTGAGTAACGCCCGGGGGCTCCGGGCAGCTCCTGCTGCCAGTGGCTTCGCTTTCCCAAACCTTGATCCCAGTTTGCTTTCCCACTGGTGGCAGCTCGGGCTCCTCTGGCTGTAGGGACATCCCTGTGGCCTGGGGGCTGCCATTGCCCCCTGCCCAGGCTGTTCCTGCAGCCCTGCTTTGGGGCTGGCTGTGCCACATCCGTGGGGTCTGCTGGGGGGTCTGTTGTGCAACAGGCCTGGCTGTCTGTGCTCCCCTTCCCTGTACTGTTGCTACGTCAAAGTCCCTTTGGATCTCCACTGTTCCTCTGCTTGGCTTGGGGGCACAGTGGAAGGCCATGGTGTCCCCACTGTGCCATGGCAGCAGAGCCAAGACCAAGCAAGGCATAAACCCCCTCCCTGCCGTGGAGCTGAGTGTCCCTCACCCTGTGGGTCTGACTGTGATCAGACCCTTGCTGGAGGGTTGTCCCTCTCCTGGCCTTAGCCTGGTCCCACTGGGGTCAAGCACTGAGGGTTTAGCTCCTTCCTGGAAGGAAGGCTTTGGGATCAGATGTGCTGGGTGTGGGGCAGAGGAGAAGAGTCTCCTGTCTAACAGTGCTGCCATTGCTTCCTGCCTCAGGGAAGTGTTTCCTCTACTGCAATGGGCTCATGGACCACCTGTACGTCTGCCAGAACGGCAACGGCTGCACCGCCTGGTACAAGGCCCCCACCCACTTCACCGGCACACTGGTAGGGGCTGTGGGCACAGCAGGGTGGGCAGGGGCCTCCCCATGCCAGAGGGGTGTTTGCTGGGGAGGTGTTTGCCCATCTCCTCCCTCTAACTCCTGTCTTGGTGCTCCACTCTCTCCCCAGGACGCCTTCGTGAAGATCACACGCTACGAGGGCATCAGGTCCCTGTGGAGCGGCTTGCCCCCCACCCTGTGAGTTTGGGGATTCTGGGTGCTAACACCCGCCTGGGCACGCAGACACCAGTCCCAAGCCCCCCTGCCGGCCCTCAGGGAGTGCATGTGCCCCTCACACCCCTCCTCCTGCTCCTCGCAGGGTCATGGCTGTGCCAGCCACCGTCATTTACTTCACCACCTACGACCAGCTGCGGGACTACCTGCACGCCCGGACGGGAAGTCGGGGTCACCACATCCCCTTGCTGGCCGGGGCCCTCGCCAGGCGTGAGTACCCCTCCCCTCTGGGGGTCTCCCCGTGCCCACCCTGCGGTGCCAGCAGAGCGTGGCAGGTCTTGGTGCCCAGTTTCGGCACTGGGCTCTCCCAGCACGGCGCCGATGGCTCCGGAACAGCTGCTGGAGCGGGCAGAGCTGATTCCTGCTGTCCCCTCCTTGCAGTGGGTGCTGTGACGGTCATCAGCCCCTTGGAGCTGATCCGCACCAAGATGCAGTCCCGGCAGCTCAGCTACCGCGAGCTGGGCGTCTGCATCCAGTCAGCAGTGGCCCAGGATGGCTGGCTGTCCCTCTGGAGAGGCTGGGGACCCACCGTGCTGCGGGATGTCCCCTTCTCGGGTATGGCTGTGGTGGCACTGGGAGGTGGCAGGGAACCAGGGCCAGGGGGGTTGGTGTGTCCAGAGTGTCCAGTTGTAGCACTGGTGTCTCCTCTCCCCCCCTAAAGCTCTGTACTGGTTTAACTACGAGTTGGTGAGGGCGTGGCTCTGCAGGCAGGCCTGGCTGGAAGAGGCCACGTTCATGGTCAGCTTCGCATCTGGGGCCATCTCTGGCACGGTGAGTTTGGGGTGCTGAGGCTCACTCAAGGCGGGGGGATGGTCCCTGTGGGGAGTGAGGGAGGAGGGATGGGCTGGGATGGCGCAGATGGCAGAGCTGTCACCAGGTCCAGGCTCACTGCCCGGTGCCAACCCCACAGGTGGCCGCGGTGCTGACGCTGCCCTTCGACGTGGTCAAAACCCAGCGGCAGATCGAGCTGGGAGACAGCGAGGTGCACCCAGGTGAGGGGCCAGGCCTGTGGGCAGGTGCCTGGGGGGCATCCAGGACTCCCCATGGGCATCCCTACACCCTCACCCGCTCTCCTCTCCCCACAGTCTCAGCCTCCAAGCCTTCCTCCACCTGGCTGCTCATGCAGCGGATCCGCGCCGAGTCTGGCACCCGGGGGCTGTTTGCAGGTGAGGACGTGACCCAGCCCGGCTGTGCTGGGGTTCCAGGTGCCCCTGGTGTCACCCCTGACGGTGCTGTCCTTGCAGGCTTCCTGCCCCGTGTCATCAAGGTGGCGCCTGCCTGCGCCATCATGATCAGCACCTACGAGTTCGGCAAGACCTTCTTCCAGAAGCTGAACCAGGAGCGGCGGCTGCGGGGGTTGTGAGCAGGGCTGGGGCAGGGCTGCGTGTGGCCGTGCCCAGGGGACAGTGCCAGCCCTGCTCCGGCCGGGAGCGGCGATCCACGCTGGGCTGTGCAGAGCCCAAGTGCCTTCATCCCGCGCTCTGCCTCCCCACGCACGGAGCCAGGACCCCACTCGCAATCCCAGCCACTCTGGGGGACATCTGTGCCTGCTGCTGTGACACTGTGGGGGACATGGACCCCCCCGCACTCATCCCTTGGGGCTGGACAGATGCTGCTGCTGCTGCTGCTGGATTTATGGACACTCTGGCAAGGATGGGGTGTCCCAGGAGACTTGGCCTGGCAGGAGATGGAGATGGGGCTCTGGCGAGGACCAAACCCCAAACCTCGGAGGCTTCTCTGCCTGCCCGGCCCCCCCAGCCCTGCTCTGCCCGGGGTCTGCCCCTCCTCCATCACTCACGCACAGCCTCCCCTTGCCAGCTCCGCATGGGGACACATCAGGACCCTCTCCCCGCCTCCAGACCTCTCACTGGGGGTGTCCTTGTCCCCTGCCAGACCCTGGGTCGCACAGACCCTGCATGGGGACAGACCTCGCTGCTGCTCCAGGGGACTGGGGGGCACGGTGGCACCCCCTGCCCTGTCCCTTCACTGCAGGGGCCTGCCCCAGCTCTGCGGGCACTGCCCTCACCTTCCCCTGGAACTCACGGGGGGCAATTCCTCTTATTTTCTTAAATAAAAGAAAAATTTGTCTCGTAGTGGAAGGGTTTTTCTCCCTCTGTTCGGGGGGGGCTGTGAAAGGCTGCCCCAGGGGTGTCAGCCATGTCCCTGCTGTGTGGACACGATGTTGTCACCCCTGGGTCCTTGCTGGGCTTTTACTGGGGGTAAGGGACCCCAGGACCACCCTGCTGATAGGGCAGGGGGATACCCCATCCCTGCTGACCTGTGGTGTCCCAAAGGTGCTCTCCCTGCCCAGGTGAGCTGGAGGAGGTCACTGCACCCTCCCCAGCACCCGTGCCTGTGCCAGGACCTCATGGTGGGGGGGCACAAGGGGTCTGTTCCCCCCCCCTCTCCCAGCAGTGGGGGGTGGGTGACAGGCCAGCTCTGCTTGCTGCGTTTATTGATTTCCTTTTGCTCCAACAAGGCAGATGGGGCCAAAATAAAAACCAAAAACACCCAAAACAACCCAAAACCCAGGGGAGGATGGGGAGGGGAAAGGGGAGTCCTACCCCTGTCGTGGGGATGCCGCAGCAAGGAGGGACAGCTGATCCCCACAGTGGGGGACAGGCAGCCCCCCACAGCAGGGCAGGGCTGGGGAAGGCCAAGTGGGCACTGAGAGCTGAGCAGGACAGACAGCGGGGCTGTGCCCAGACCCTCATCCCTGGAGGGGGCCTGCCCCTGACCCCCCCCTGCTCCCCAGCAGCTGTCACTCCCACTGTCCCCCCCATGGCACAGTTCATCCCCCCCATCCCCAGCTCGCCTGGGTGCCAGTCCTGCATCCCCCATCCCAACGGGTCCATGTCTCCAGCCAGGGTCCGGGCTGGGGGGGCGGAGGCACAGCCGGGGGTGGGATGTCGAGATGGGGAGGGGGCTGCCCATCCCCAGCCTCCCCGGTGGGTTCGGCGAGTCCCTCGTGGGTCCCGGGGCGGCGAGGGGGGGCCGAGCTCAGTCCTGGGCCGCGATGCTGGGCCGGGCGGCCGGGCCAGGGGGCGGCGAGGGGGCCGGGGGCCTCAGCTGGGGCTGCGGGTCGGGCTGGCTTCCGTGCTGTCGCTCACCAGGCACTCGTTGGACTTGAGGCTGGCCAGGGACTTGCAGCTGGGCAGGGAGGCCAGGGAGCCGCAGAGCCCCAGCATGGAGGGCGTGGGGTCCTTCCCTGCGGGCAGAGTGGGGTGTCATGGGGGGGACAGCGGCCTCGCACCACAGCCCTGCCACCGCCCCGGGGGCATGGGGACCACCCCTCTGGGTGTCCCTGCACTGCTGGGACAGCACCCCTGCCACGAGGAGGGGGCTGCTGGGAGGGTTCAGACGCCTGGGTGTGTGTGGGGGGCCACGCTGAGCCCTGGGGGGGCACCCTGTGGTGGGCAGGGGGTGTCTTACCCAGGGGCCCCCAGGGCTCGCCTTCGCGCTTGCCCTCGCCCAGGCGCTGGGAGTCGGAGCTGAGGCTGTTCTCGGCCGAGAGCTGGTCGGTGCTCACGAAGCTGTGCCTGCAGAGGGACGACGCTGAGCCCCCCGGGGGCTGGCACAGCCCTTCTCCCTGTCCCCTGCCCCGTCCCCCCTCCCCTGGGGCAGGGCAGGGTGCTGGGCACAGGTCGGGGGGGGCTCTGCCCCCAGCACGGTGTTACCTCCTGTAGAGTTTGCTGTCCGAGCCGCTCTCGTTGCCGTTGAGGGTCCCCAGCGAGGGCCACTGGTTGACCAGGGGGGTCACCATCTCCTTGGAGAGCTGGGCCAGCTGTGGGTTCTCGCAGGGGATCAGCCCCGTCCTGCGGCAAAGGCGGGTGCTCAGCACCCGGCACGGCCACCGGTGCCGGGGACCTGCCAGGCGACACGGCCCACGGGACGTGTGGGGCATTGGGGACCCACTGCGTCCCACGGGGCACAGGGGACACGGGGGACCCTCCCTGTCCTATGGGATATATGGGGCACCTGGGCATCAGGGACCTGCCACCCATCACACCCCATGGGGCAAATGGGATACCAGGGACCCACTGTGTCCCGCAGGCCCTGGGAATGCCACACCCATCACACCCCACAGGGTGTACGGGGTGCCAGGGACCACCCCTCACCCTGCCCCTCAGGATCGATGGGGCACTGGGGACCACCCATAGCCCCTGGGGCACCCAGGCTCCAGGGACCACCCCCCACCCCGAGCCCCCACAGCAGCAGCAGGTCCCCACTCACAGCTGCTCCTGCAGCTCCAGGATGACGCCCTCCAGCTCCCTCTTCTCCAGCTGGTTCTGCACCATCACCTCCTCCAGCCGCAGCTTCAGCCGCTTGTTCTCCGCCTCCAGGTCCTTCAGCTGCGACTCCCGCAGCCGCACCAGCTCCTCCAGGTACCCCTGCGGGAGGCCACTGTCACCACTGGTGTCCCTGCTGCCACCACAATGTCCCCAAGGCCACTCAGGGTGACAATGCTGGGTCACCACAGCAGTGGGATGAAGGTCTGCAGACACCACTGGGCTGTGGGAGTGGAGAATGCAGCGGGGGGACCTATAACTTGACAGCCCCATCCCAGAGCCCGGTACCTTCTGGGCGTAAACGATGCGGAATTTCTGCTCCATCTTGCGCCACTTGTTGTACCAACTGTCCTCGTCGGTGACCAGGGGCAGGTAGGGGTGTTCAGGTGAGCTGTCCTCGCTCGTGCTGCTCTCCACGCTGCCCCGCTCCTCCTCCTCGCTCAGGTAGTCGTAGCTGGGGGGGGTGCAGGGGCTCAGTGGGGGCTGTCACACAGTCAGGGAGCCTCCCCTCGGGGTGCCAGGGGAGAGACAAAACCCACCAAGGGACCCAGAGATCCCCAAAAAAACCCACTAAGGGAGCCCCCAGACCCCCAGCACGTGCAGGTGCAGGTGGGTCCTGCTGCACCCCAAAAAACCACCGAGGACCACACAGGGCCCCCCAAACTGACCAAATGGGGGGATCCTAAAATCCCCCAAAACCCACCAAGGGACCACAACCCCCCCCCCCGCCCCAAAACCCCAGGGAGGGCACCAGGCTCTTACCTCTGTGTGAACTTCAGGTAGGGCGTGTAGTCGATGACCACGGGCGTTTTACCATCCATCACCTCTCCCTTCAGGCAGAAGCTGAGCAGCGGCAGTGGGAGAAGGAGCAGAGGGTCAGGGCACCCCAGGGGGGTCAGCCAGGGCTTGTGTCCTACTGTGTCACCTACCCCTACCTGAAGTCGATGGCACTGAGCCCGATGAGCATCCCCGTGAGCACCGTGGACTCCTCCCGCAGCATGATGGCCCCGTCGTCGTAAAACCGCCTGCGGGGAAACGTGTGGCACCCCCAAAACCCACCCTGGCACACAGAGCCCAGTGCAGGCATGGCCGTGGCTGTGGCCGTGGGTGCTCACCTGGTGGTCCGTGTGTCCCGCAGGGCCGTGGAGATGTACTCGGACATGCGCTTCTCCATCAGCGCCACGCGGATCCACGCCCGGCCCTGCAAGGCAGCGCCGCAGGCAGCCCTGAGGGGGGGCTGCCATTGCGTCCCCCCCTCCCCACAGCTGCCCCTCACCACAATCCCACCCACCCCTGGCACTCTGGGAACCAGCAGAGGGGGGTTCCCCACCCAGGAGTGGGTTTTGACCTGTTTCCCCATCCCATGGGGACCCACAGCTCCTGTTGCACCCCAGTGACCCCATGGGATCCTACAGGGGGCAGAGAGGGGATGGGAATGGAAGTGAGATGAGAGGGATGGGATGGGATGGGATGGGATGGGATGGGAATGAGTATGGGACAGGAATAGGGATGGGGATGGGAAGGGGATGGATCCCTGTACCAGGGACAGGGTGTGAATGGAAGCAGGGGAGGCGAGAATAGGAAATGACCTCCTGACCTTGGCCCTGGAGGTGCTGATGTTCTCCATGTTCTCGATGCTGCTGACGCAGTTGTTGGGGACCTTGCTGCAGGCCAGGCGGATGTAATCCCAAAACCCGCGCTGCCCATCGGAGCTGAACCAGCTGACGGGGCCTGCGGGCACCGAGGGGCTGTGGTGGGGGCCGCTGTGCTGGCAAAGCCCCTGACCACTCCCTGGTGCCACCGTGGGCATCCCCACCCACCACGAGGCACAAGGGTGGCGGCAGGGACGCTCCCCCTTACCTTTGAAGCGGTGGCTGAGGATCTGCTCGAGGATGGCGGCGAAGTTGACGAACTCCTCGGAGGAGTCATCGATGGGGTCCGCCGTGTACTTCTCCAGGAGGGTCTTCACCGAGAACCTGGCGGGGGTTTGAGCGTCGCAGGGTGGGAGGGGACAGACCCCCCACCACCCATCACCCGCCCCCCTGGCACGGGCCGGGTTTCAGCGCCGGAGCAAAACGCTTTTCCAGCCGTTGGCTCCCGCTCCCGGCAGCGGGAAGAGGGCAGCGGGGCTGGGCTGTGGCTCGCTGACCCCCCGTGTCCCCACATCCCCAGGGACCCCGAGGGGGCGGCCGCCGCTCCCCGCTGAGCAAGTGGCCAGGAAGGGCGAACAAAGGCCCCTTCCTCCCCGGCCGTGCGCGGGCGGTGATGGCTTCCCCTTCCGCCCGGCCGCTCGTGCTCCCAGCACTGCGATGCCGAGGACACGGCGAGCCCGGCAGGACGGGGCAGGTGTTGGCTCGGTGGGGACCCCCCCACCCTTGTCTGGTGGGTCACAGCCGACTGGGGGATCCCTCTGACGGCGAGTGGAAGGTGCCTCGTCGTGACAGAGGGGTGTGGACCTGCCTCGTGCCGTGGTGAGGAAATTCAGGGGGTCTGGAGGTGCCCTGTGCCCTGGCGAGGAGCCCTGGAGGTCCCCGTGCCACGACAGTGGGGTTTGGAGCTGCCCCTGTGCCGTGGTGAGGAAGATCCAGGGGGTCTGGAGGTGCCCTGTGCCATGGCGAGGAGATCCAGGGGGTCCACATGTCGTGACAGAGGGGTCTGGACCTGCCCTGTGCTATGGGTGAGGAGATCCAGGGGGTCTGGAGGTGCCTTGTGCCAC
>NW_020957062.1:34572-37119 GCF_003031625.1 Empidonax traillii | reverse complement strand
CTCCCCCTTCCCCTCCCCATTTCGGGGTGCCCCCCTCCACCCCCTCGCCGCCGCTCCCCCCACCTGCAGACGGTGATGAGGTTTTTCCTCTCCACGGCGATGTTCCTGGAGGAAGCTTTCTTGGAGGAGAGCCCCAGAGCCATGGCAGCCGGCACCCAGCTCGCTTCCATCCAGCGGCCCAGACACCACGGCCGCGGGCGATGCCCCTTTCCCCCCCTCCGTGGGGACCCCCCCACCCCACGGCCGCTGCCCCCCGCACCGCGCAGGCTTTGCTCCGCCGGTGCCCACGCCACGGGCCGTGCGCCGCCCCCCCCCCTCCTTCCAAAGGGATGCTCTCCCCGCCCCCGGCCCCCCAAATCTCTCCCCCGGGGGTGGGGTGGGGGGAGCACAAAGGGGGGGCGCAGCAGCCCTCAACCTTCCTGCGGGTCGCAGCCCCCCTCCCCGACATGACGTGCCAGTGGTGGGGACACCCTAGGGAAAGCCACGGGGAGGGGGCAGCCCCCCTGGGGGTTCTGGGGGGTTCTTTGCCCCCCCCGGGTTGAGCTCGGCACCCCCTCCCTTCCCTGATCCCCGTTTTGGGGGGTCTGAGTGTCACCTCTCCCCGCGGGGTCTGCAGAGGGTGGGAAGGTGGGGGGCTGACTGTGCTGAGGGGGGGGCCTAGCACCCCCATTTAGTGTCGTGCCTCAGTTTCCCCGTTGATGTGACAGGGAAATCAGGATGGGGGTTGAGTCCCACAGACACCCACAGAGCCCCAGAGCACCCAGATAAATCTGGGTCACCTGTGGCGGACAGACACCCGCCAAGGGGACAAAACCCCCCTCTCTGTGCTCCCAGGGAGGCCTCACCCCCACTTCTGCCCCTGCCGAGGTGACCCCAGCCCTCAATACCCGACTAGGGGGGCAGGGGGGGAGCCCTTGGCAGCACTCAGATAAGGCCAAGGGGTGTTATCGGGACACCCAGATCCAGCACCACCCTCCACCCCGCTGTGGGTGCCACTGGGTCCCAAAAATGTGGGTCCACCAGAGTGGGCTCCCCAAAGCGGGCTGGCACAGGGGGGACAACGCTGGTGCGACCCCACAGCCAGAGGGACCCTGTGGGGGACCCCATGGGTGTCCCCAGGCACTGGGGGGCTGCTGTGGGATTGTGTGTGTGTGTGTACAAGGCTCGCTCCTCCTTGTCCCTGGGATTTGGGGTTTGGGATTTGGGGCCAGGACCACTTTGGAAAGGCTGTGAATATAAAGGTACGGGGTGTGAGTGCACACACACGCGTAGATGTGCACACAGACATACACACAGCCCTTCCTATTCCACCCCCTCTCCAGGACACCCCAATGACACCAATCCCACGGGACAGACAGACATCCTAATGCATCCACCATCCCCGTGTCCCCCCCGCCCCGCGCCTCCTCCCCAGGGAACCTCCCCAGGAACCCCCTTTTTTTTTTTTTAAATTTTTTTTAAAGAGAACACCCCAACCCCGCGGGAAGGGGGGACAGCCGGGGGGATCCCGGGGATTCCCCGCAGGGAAACCCGGAGGTAAACAAGATATGGGGGGGCAGCGGGAGCAGGGCCGGTGCTGCCGGGGCAGGCAGAGGGACAGGGCGGGGGCAGCGGGGCTCAGGCGGGGCACAGCCTCGCGCCTCAAGATGTTGCACCCCGATAATCTTGTTTACGGGGGGCCCCGGGGGGGGCAGGGTGAGCCCCAAGGGGGCGAGATTAGAGAGGTGAGCGTGACTCAGGGCATTGGTGTCTCGCAGCCCGGGCAGCCGCAGGCAGAGCGCGGGCAGGGGCGTCCGGAGGCACCCCAGGGGTAGGTGCGGGGTCCCCTCGGGGGGTCCCTGGGGTGGGAGTGGGGGGACGGGGTGGGCGGGGGGGATGGCAGGGCCAGGCAGGGGTGGGAGGGCACCCTGGTGTGGGGTGAGGGGTGGAGGGATGTCAGCAAGGGTGGGAGGTGCTGTGGGATGGGGGGTATGGGCTCCCTGTGGAGACACGGGGGGTGGGCCCCAATCCATACTGCGGGGATACCTTGGGATACGTGGGTTCCATACGGAACCAGGAGAGGGATGGCATGGGATGTACGGGCTCCGTGCCACATGGAGCCACAGGGATTGTACCCACTGTGGGAAGGAGCTGAGCCTCAGCTGAGCTGAGCCTGAGTTGTGTGGATGGTCCAGGATGTATGGGCTCCACGTGGAGCCACGGGGGTATCTGCTGCAGGAGGGACCCCAGCCGTGCCACAGGGATGGTGTGGGATATGTGAGTTCCACACTGAGCCATGGTGACTGCACCAGCTGCAGGAAGAATGCCAGGCACACTGTGTGGATGGTGTGGGATGTGTGGGCTCCACGCTGAGCCGTGCTGGATATATGGAGTGTGAGCCCGGTCCTGAGCCACTCTGGTTGGGTGGCATGGGATGTATGGGCTCTGTACTGAGCCGTGGTGGTTGTACCCACTGCGGGAGGGATCCCAGCCACGCTGCACGGATGGTGTGGGATGAGTGGGCTCCATAAAGGAGCACACTGGCTGTGGGGTGCAGGAGACACTGTG
>NW_020957062.1:18245-33884 GCF_003031625.1 Empidonax traillii | reverse complement strand
GGAGTGTGAGCCCGGTCCTGAGCCACTCTGGTTGGGTGGCATGGGATGTATGGGCTCTGTACTGAGCCGTGGTGGTTGTACCCACTGCGGGAGGGATCCCAGCCACGCTGCACGGATGGTGTGGGATGAGTGGGCTCCATAAAGGAGCACACTGGCTGTGGGGTGCAGGAGACACTGTGTGGACTCCACTCCACGCACACGATGAGGGATAAAAGGGCTCTACACCGTGCAGGAGGGTCGCGGTGCAGGACGTGCTCCATCCTGTGCCCCGGGATGTGCAGGGCAGGGCGTGTGGGCTCGCTCTCACACACGTGCCGCGGGATGTATGGGCTCTGTACGGTGCGAGGTGGCCCAGGGATGGATTCAGCAGGTCCGAATGACCTCGCTGGAAGGTGCCCCAGCACTCCGAGGGTCCCCAGCCCCTCAGCCCGGCCTCGGGGCGCTGCGGGGCAGTGCGGGGGGCAGCGGGTGGAGCGGGGCGGGGGCCGACAGCGGGTGCCGGGCGTTATCAGCGGGGCGCAGCCCGGTGCACCGGGCTGATGCAAGAGCAGCCGGCGGGTCTGGAGGGGCCGGGGGGCCCCGGGACAGGCCGGGCTGGAGGGGCCGGGGGCCGCCAGCCCCGGGGCCAGGCGGGGCAGGAAGGAGGAGGCCGGGTCCGGAGCCGGCCGTCGATCCCGTGGCCCCGCCGCGGCTCCTGCGCCCCACCGGGGATCCCGCGGCCCCACCGGGGATCCCGTGGACCCCCGCGGGGTGTCCGGGACCCCATCCCGGCTCCCGCCGGCCCCCGGGCAGGGAGCGAGCTGCTGCATCACCCCGGTGAGATCTGGGGGGGCTGGTTCCCCCCGAAGCTCCCCATGCCCTGACCTTGCCCCTGAGCCCCCATGAGGGGTCCTCTGGGCCGGGGTGGCGGGGGACACGATGAGGTCATTGGTCCTTCCAAAGTGGGGGGGACGCCACGGGGGAGGTTGGAACGGGGGGTCTGGGAGTCTCGGGGCAGGACACCCCCCTCCTGGGCTGGGGGACAAGCGCGAGGTTATGGGGTGGGGGGGTTTAAGGGGAGTGGGGGGATCTGGACCCCCGGGTCTCTCCGGGGCTGCCCAGGGGGGGCAAAGGGGGGGGTGCAGTGCGAGGATAGGGCGCCCCCTGGCGGTTGTCCCCCGACACAGCTCTGGGGCAGCTGCGGGAGGGGAGTGGGGGGCACAGCCCGGGGGGGGGTGGGCAAAGTAGGGGCCAGGAGGGTGAAAGGGAGTGTAAGAACTGGGTGCTGAAGAGTATTTGGGTGCTGATGGGGGGGCAACGGCAAGGGCCTCCCCAGCTGTGCACCCTGGGGGGCTCTGGGGCGCTTACGCTGTCCTGTTTTGGAGTGTCCCGTGAGCCCAGCTGTGCCTCAGTTTCCCCTTTCTCAGCCCCGCGCTGTCCCACGGGGCCTGGGGGGGGTGGGGTTGCAGGGGGACCTGGGTACTGTGTGTGGGACCCCAGCCCCCGTGTGTGGGTCTATACGGGACCCCCACCCACTTGTGAGAGGTCATGCGGGACCCCAGTCCCGGGGTGTGGGTCTGTACAGGACCTGACCCCCGGGCACAGGGCATGGTGTGCATGGGCATGGGTGGGCCAGGGCGGGATGCCACGTCCCTGGTGGGAAGCTGCCGGGGCTCTGCCGTCGCCTGACGTCGGTTCCCATCCCGGATGGAGACAGGGCAGGGCATGACTTCCCCGGGGGACCCCCCAACCCCGGACCTCCCAGCCCGTGGGGAGCAGTTTAGGCAGAGAGGGGCTGCGGGAACGGTCACGATGTTCAGCCCCAGCCCCACCCCAGGGGACGAACTCCTATCCCGGGGCGGGGGGGGGGGCACCGGGCGATGCCCTGGTCTCTGCTAACATGTTCTCTCTGGTTTCCCCCCGCGCCCGCCCCGCAGAGCGCCGGGTTATGGTGGCACCGGGCTGAGCGCCGGGACGCAGCGAGGCGGCAGCGGGGGCCGAGCCCGAGGCCATGGAGGGGCCCGGCCAGGTAGGGACCCCCGGCCCCCCGCCCCGGCTCTGCTGCTGCGCCCCGGCACAGCCCCGGCGAGGCGTTGAGGGTACCAGACCCCGCTGACCCCCTTCTCTCTGTCCCACAGGAGGCCTACGAGGAGGGGATGAGGAGGACCCTCGACCCCGAGGGCTACGAGGACCCCGGCCTAAAGGACTCCCGCCTGTCGCTGGGGGAGATGAGCAGTGAGTGGCTCCTGGGGTGCTGGGGGACACTGGCACGGGGGGGGGGCACCAGCGCTGCAAGGGGGGGCCATTGCATGGGCACTGGTGTGTCACACGGGCATTGGCGTGGCAGGGGTCACACCTCACTGCGTGGGTGACAGTGGCATTGCACAGGTGGCAGCGTTGCGTGGACGAGGGCACTGCACGGGCACCGGCACCGGCTGGGTGCCAGCCCTGCGGGGGCACCAGCGGCTCGAGGTCTCATGTTGTGTGGGCACCGGAGTTCTGTGGGTGCCAGCTGGGCACGGGCACCAGCACGGCACCGGTGTGTTGCACGGGCACCAGCACTGCCTGGGCAGGAGTGTTTCACGGGGGCCAGCGTGGCGTGGGCACACGGGGGGGATCAGCAGCATGTTGCACGGGTGCCAGCGTGGCACAGGTATGTTGCATGGGCACAGCATGGCACTGGCGTGTTGCACGGGCACAGCATGGCACAGGCATGTTCCATGGGTGCTAGAATGGCACAGGTATGTTGTGCGGGCACAGCATGGCACAGACGTGTTGCATGGGCACAGCATTGCATGGGCAGAAGCACTGCACGGGCACAGCACGGCACGGGCGTGTTGCATGGATGTGTTTCCCGGGTGCCAGCATGGCACCGGTAGCGGGGCTCGCTCAGTGAGGGGTCAGGCAGGGACACCCACCCTCAGGGGTGGCATCCCCCAAAGGCAGCGACACCCTTTGCCAAAGCCCCCGTGCCGTGAGGTGCCACCTCCAGCGCCAGGGCTGTGGGCACCTGAACTGAGGCTGTCCTTGGGGACACCTGAGGTCCTTGACCCCTGGGGAGGGAGGTCTGAGTGCCCCGGAGCGTCCCTTTGCTCCAAGCTCGGTTGTTCCAGAGCTGCCACCCCGAGGGGGTGTTTGGGCTCGGCTTCCCCGTTGTGGTGACACAGGTCGGGGGGTAACACTGCCACCTGTTCTGCGCAGGGGCCGGCGGTGGCATCGGGTCCCCCCTGCAGGCGTGGAGGGCCAGAGCCGAGGAGCTGACGCCCCTGCGGTGAGTCCCCAAATCGCGGCCGGACGCTGCCCTGCCCGCCCGGCTGGCATCCCCCGGGGGGAGGCCGGTGGCACCCGCGGTGCTCGGCGCTGACCCCGCCGTGCCGGCGGTGTGTGTTTTGCAGCCAGTATCTGCCCGGCCGCCGGGGATGTTATGACCTGCAAGGGAAGAGGCGCTCGGCCGGGGCCCCCCCGGGACAGTCCCCGCGCCGTGGCGGAGGGCAGCGTGAGTGACTGCAGGGTCCCCGGGGGACGAAGCCCAGCCCCGGCTGTTTCCCCCCACCACAACCCCCAGCCCTCCATCGCGCCGTCTTGCCTCGGTTCTGCCACCCACCCCTGTCCTCGCCCTGCGCGCGGGGTGACCGTCACCCGGGCGTCAGGGCACGCCGCGGGGTGACCGCTGCCACTTGCCCATAATCGCCCACTGATTGAGGATAAATAAAGTCTTTGTTTGGGGTGAGGACAAGAACCACTTGGGGCCGAACGCCGGCTGGCGCCGGGCGGCTCGGTGGCGGCGGCGGCGGGCAGGGACGAGGACACGCTCGTGCCCGTGTGTCACGGCCAACGCTGCCGGGGACACGGTGGCAAGGGACGCGCCCCATCCCCGCTCCCGTGGGCGCAGCATCCTTCCTCCGGCAGAGCGGGATGCGGATCTTACAGCAGCATCCCCCCCCCGGGGTGACCCGGCTGGGGACAGCGAGGGGACCGCCGTGGTCCCCGCCGAGGGCGGAGGGGGACGGGGTGAGCCTGTCCCCACGGTGGGGTGGCAGCGGGCGGGCGGGAGCCGCGCTAGTGTTTACTGTCAGCAAAGGAAGTGCTGCGGGATTTACGGTGCACACAGGGCGGCTGCGGGGATCGCTCCCCACTTTATAGGGACAGAGCTGCGGGGACATGGGGAGCGCAGGGGCGCCCGCAGGTAGGCAGGGGGTGGGCACAGGGATACCTCGAGCTCCTGGGGTCTGGCTGGCCGGGGATGTGCTGTCCCCGTGTCCCCATCCCAGTGGTGGTGCTCGGTGCTGGGTGCCGGTGTTGTGTCGGTGGCAGGGTGGTGGCCACGAGCCCTGTCCTCATCCTGGCCCCGGTGATGTCCCCAGACTGTCCCCCTGCCCCAGGGGCTGGGCTGCAGGGATGTGAGGGGACCAAAGGCACCGCCAGGGCAAGGGGTGATGGAAGGTCTGGGATGGGGCAACGGGGGGCCACGTCCAGTGAGTTCCCGGCAGGGCTGGGGTGTGACGGAAAAGGGGACACATCCAAGTGACCCCAATGGGTCTGGGACGGGGGTGATTGAGAAGGGGACACTTCCAGGTGACCCTAGATGGGTGTGGGATGGAGGTGGTGGGGGGAGGCACCCTCAGCAGACCCCAGGGAGAGGGTCTGGGCTGGGACAGGGACCAGCTAACACTTTGGTGGCTCCACTTGCAGCTGAGTCGGTGACCGATGTGGACCCGGAGGCGTCGGGGAGCAGGAGGCTCCTGTCCCAGCGGGACACCCATGAGGTGGGTGCTGTCGCAGGGACCCCCATTCCCGAGGGTGTGTGGCCTGTGGCCACTTGGAGACCAATCTGGGAACACCAGGACATGGGGAGAGGAGACACTGGGTGCCCTGGGGGTCCCTGATGTGGCCATGGGGACCCTGACCCCCCCTATCTCTGGCTGCAGGGCTACGTGGAGCTCCACGAGCTGGTCATGGACAGCTCGAAGGACTTGTGCTGGATGGAGGCCGGTCACTGGCTCAAGCTGGAGGAGGATTTCCAGGAATCAGGGCAGTGGAGCCAGCCCCACCTCTCCTTCCTGACCTACCGCAACCTCCTGGAGATCCGACGGGCTTTGAACAAAGGTGGGGACACCCCTGGGGACCGCCTGGATGGCGGTGGGGACCCCACACCGGCCGGGTGGTGACAGTGCTGTCCCCACAGGTGCCATTCTCCTCGATGTGGCGGCCAACTCGATGGCGGCCATCGTCAACATCCTCATTGACCAGATGATCTACGAGGGGCAGTGGAAGCCGCAGGACCGGGAGGACATCCTGAGGACGCTGCTCCTGAGGCACAGGTATGGCCAGGGCTGCTGCTCCCAGGGGATCCTTGAGGTCTGGGCTGGACCCCCCCCAGTGGGTCCCACTGGAGTCTTAATCAGGGTGGGAAAGCTTTGTTCTCCCGCCCTGTTCGGCTGTCCCAGCACACCCACAGTGCTGAGGCTGCCTTATGGGGGTCTGGGGGGGGGTTATGGCACTGGGGGGTCTGACACCACCCCCCCCTTGATGCTCTCAGCCACCCCAGCGAGGGTGAGTCGGTGTGGACGCTGCCGCCGGCGCTGCTGCAGCGCTCGGGCACCCGCCGGGACGATGTGGAGCAGCCGCTGATGAGGGAACAGCAGCCCATGGAGATGAGCAAGCTGGCAGGGACTGAGCAGGTACCGGGGGCACTGGGGGGCACTGGGGGGGCGGGCTGGGGGTAGGAGATGCACACAGGGTGTAGACACACACACAGGTGAACACACCAGTTGCACACTCACACATGCTTGTGCAGAGAGGGACACGCAGGGAATGGTGGGGGACACTTATGGGGGACAGAGAAGGAGACTCAGGGAGTGGTGGGGGACAGGCAGGAGATGGAGAGGGACATTCAGGGGACAGAGGGAGAGACATGGGACAGAGGGGAACGTGTGGGGGATAGTGGGTGACACGCAGGGGACAGAGAGGAACACACCAGAGGGAGACATGCAAGGGGGCACAGAGGACCACAGGGACAGCCACCAAGGCTGGCTGGCTAATTCCTCCCATCCATCTGCCTGCAATAGAGTGGGGCCTCCAAACCCCAACTCCCAGAGAAGATCCCCGAGGATGCTGAGGCCACCCTGGTCCTTGTGGGTGAGTGGTCAGCGGGGTGGCAGGTGCTGGGTTGGGTCGGGAGGGTGGGTGCAGGCTGAGGGGGTGGGCACAGGGTCAGGGGGTGCAGGGGGAGCTTTGCCATCTGCCCCTCGCTGTGCTCGCTCACGCCCTGCCTTTCTTGTGCCTTTTTTGCCTCTCCCCATCCTCAGCTCTCGCCGCCGCCTGCTGCTGCTCAGCGCTGCTCTCTGGGTCTCTGTCCCCATGTCCCCTAATTCCCCTGTGTCCCTGTGCTCCCATGCCCACCAATCTGTGTGTCCCTGTGCTCCTGTGCCCTGATGTCCCTGTTCTCCCATGCCCATCTATCCCGTGTCCCCATGTCCCTGTATCCCCATGCCTCATTGTCCTCATGTCTTTGTGCCCCCATCCCACTCTCCTTGTCCCCCCACACCCCCAAGCCTATAATGTCACCTTGTCTCCATTCCCTGATGTCCCCATGTTTCGGTGTCCTGCTGTCTCTGTGCTCCCATGTCCCCATGTCCCTGTCCCCTGTGTCTCTGTGCCCGGTCCCCCATGACCCCCATCCCATCCCATCCCATCCTGCCCCCAGGCTGTGCAGCCTTCCTGGAGCAGCCAACGCTGGCCTTGGTGCGCCTGAAGGACGCGGTGACACTGGACGGTGTCCTCGACGTGTCCCTCCCCGTCCGCTTCCTCGTGGTGGTGCTGGGCCCCGACAGCCACAACATCAGCTACCACGAGATCGGCCGTGCCATCGCCACCATGATGTCAGAGAGGGTACGGCTCACCCACCACTGCCACTGTCACCCCCAGTGCCACCGTCCCTGTCGCTGCCACCGCCATCAGCCCCCCTGAGCACCCCGGAGTCCCCACCCCTGGGGCTGCACCCTCTAACAGGGCTCGTCTCCCTGTGCCATTTCTTTCTCTGATCCCTATGTCCCCCTGCCACCATGTCCCCTTGTCCCCATGCACCTGTGTCCCCATGTCCCCGAGGCCAAAGCGTCCCTTTGTCACCACGTGTCCGAGCAAACACGTCCCCCGTGCCCAAGCCCCTGCCCCCCATCTCCCACCTTATCCCTATGTCCCCGTGCCCCTGTGGTCCCATGCCTGTTGTCCCCCTATCCCCAGGGTGTCCCCAGGACACCCCATCCCCACGGGGACGCTCAGGGGTGCCAGAGCCGGTGCCAGAGCACCCACCCCTGGGCGATCCCACAGGTGTTTCGCCGGGATGCCTACCTGGCCGAGGGCCGGCAGGACCTGGTGCGGGCGGTGGACGAATTCCTGGAGGCCAGCATTGTCCTGCCTCCCACCGAGACCCCCAGCGAGCAGCTGCTCCGCGCCCTGGTCCCTCTGCAGCGCGAGCTCCTCCGCCGCCGCTACCAGCCCCCCGAGAAACCGCCCAGCGAGGGCTTCCTGAAAGACCTGGGTATGGCAGAGACCACCTGGACATCCTCCCCCCACCCCCCCAAAATTCCCTGTCCCCGTGGTGGGTGGGACACCCCCCCTTGTACACAGGGTGTCCCCATGGTCACCTGTTGTGTCCCCAGGGCTGGGCGCGCCAGCGCAGGAGGACGACGACCCCCTGCGCAGGACAGGGCGGCCCTTTGGGGGGCTGGTGAGGGACATCTGCCGCCGGTACCCCAAATACCTCAGCGACATCAAGGATGCCCTCAGCCCCCAGTGCCTGGCCGCTGTCATCTTCATCTACTTCGCGGCGCTGTCACCTGCTGTCACCTTCGGAGGCTTGCTGGGTAATGGGGGGGGGGGACAGGAAGGGGACACGCCAGGGGAGGGGGATGTTCCCCAAGGGGCCTCCGCCTTCTTCATCACCATCCCATGGGGATGCTCCCAGGGGGTTATGCACCCCCTAATCCTGGTGCCCAGGGACTGGGGGGCACAGTGCTGTGCCCCCCACCCTGGCACTCACCCGCCCTGCTCCCTTTCAGGCGAGAAGACCAAGGGCATGATGGGGGTGTCGGAGCTGCTCATCTCCACCTGCGTGCAGTGTGTGCTCTTCAGCCTCCTCAGTGCCCAGCCCCTCCTGGTTGTTGGATTCTCAGGACCCCTCCTCGTCTTCGAGGAAGCCTTTTATGGGGTGGGTACCCCCTCCCCGGTGCCCATGGGTGCCCCCTGCCCACCACAGTGGGGTTAGGGTCTCCCCACCAGCCCTGGGAGAGGCACAGGGTGCTGCTGTGGGGGGGATGGCACAGCGGGGATGGCAGGGTGAGTGGCACAGGGAGGATGTCACGAGGGGATGTCCTGGGGGTTGGCACAGGGGGGGTGCCGTGTGCCACACTGAGATACCACCACTCCTGTCCTGGAGAAGGATGTGTGGGGCCACTGCGGGATGCCAAGGTCCAGCCCACCTGGGTGCCCATGCTGGGGGGCTCTGGGGGGGCCTGACAGGGCTGTGCCCTCTGGCTCCCCAGTTCTGCAGCAGCAATGGCTTGGAATACATCGTGGGCCGGGTCTGGATTGGCTTCTGGATGATCCTGCTGGTGCTGGTGGTGGTGGCCTTCGAGGGCAGTTTCCTGGTGCGCTTCCTGTCCCGCTACACCCAGGAGATCTTCTCCTTCCTCATCTCCCTCATTTTCATCTTTGAGACCTTCTCCAAGCTTGTCACGGTGAGGGGCTTGGGGGTCCCACAGTGGGGAAGGGGTGGGGGAGCGGGTGCAGACTGTGATTATCACCTGGGTTTCCATAGAAACAGTGGGATGCAGGGATGGAGCCCATCTCCTGGTGTTTTCTCATGAGGTCCCTTCCAACCCTGACTATTCATTCTGTGGTTGATGCTCCTCTCCACAGGGGGATTTTGGGGCGGGGAGGTGAACCTCACATAGATGTTCCACCCCCTCGCCCTGGCACACATCCTGCACCCATCAGGATGCTCCTGCAGGGCTCCCAGCATGGCAGGAGGGGTGCAGGGGGATCCCCCATCCCCATCCTCACCCACACCCTCCCCTTCCCTCCCCAGATCTTCAAGCAACACCCGCTGAAGCGGGAGTACAACGTGAAGGCTGACTTTGACCCCTCGGAGCCGGAGCCCAACACGGCCCTGCTGTCCCTCATCCTCATGGCCGGCACCTTCTTCCTGGCCTTCTTCCTGCGCAAGTTCAAGAACAGCGCCTTCCTGCCTGGCAAGGTGTGGTGTCCCCCCCTCCCCGCTGCAAAACGGGGGCCTCGGTGGCTGAGACCGGGCAAACTCATTGCATGTTCCCGAGAACTGAATGTGGTCGCCGTGTCCCCACAGGTCCGGCGCTTGATCGGGGACTTCGGGGTGCCCATTTCCATCTTCATCATGGCCCTGGCTGACTTCTTCATCAAGGACACGTACACGCAGGTTCCGTGAGGGCAGGGCTGGAGGGGGGACACAGGTGTCCCCAGCACGGGGACGTGGAGCTGGGTGCTCATCCCTGTGTCCCATCCCCTCACTCCCCGCTTTGCTCCCATCCAGAAACTGAGCGTCCCTAAAGGGCTGGAGGTCACCAACTCGTCCGCCCGGGGCTGGTTTATCAACCCCATGGGGCTGCGAGAGGAATTCCCCATCTGGATGATGTTCGCCTCCGTGGTGCCCGCCCTCCTGGTCTTCATCCTCATCTTCCTCGAGACGCAGATCACCACGTGAGGACGGGGGGGGACACGGGGAGGGGAGGGCTGTGGGGTGCCCGGTGGCACGGGCACGGAGGGGACCTCCCTGGGGTGCTGTGTCACCAGCTTGCCCCCCTGTGTCCCCGCAGCCTCATCGTCAGCAAGCCCGAGAGGAAGCTGGTGAAGGGCAGCGGCTTCCACCTGGACCTGCTGCTGATCGTGGCCATGGGGGGGCTGGCGGCCCTTTTTGGGATGCCCTGGCTCAGTGCCACCACCGTCCGCACCATCACCCACGCCAACGCCCTCACCGTCATGAGCAAGGCGTCCTCTCCCGGGGAGAAATCCCAGATCCTGGAGGTCAAGGAGCAGCGCATCAGCAGCTTGCTGGTGGCCGTGCTCATCGGTGAGCTGGGGACGTGCCCTCCCTGCATGGGAGGTGAGGGTTGGGGGTCCCCCAGGAGCTCTCCCCAACCTCTCCTTCTGCACCGCAGGCGTGTCCATCCTCATGGAGCCCATCCTGAAGTACATCCCACTGGCTGTGCTCTTCGGCATCTTCCTCTACATGGGGGTCACCTCCCTCTTCGGCATCCAGCTCTTCGACCGCATCCTGCTCCTGCTGATGCCCCCCAAGTACCACCCTGACGAGCCCTATGTCACCAGGGTGAGCGAACCCTGTGTCATCCCGATGGGTGGCTGTGGGTTTGGGGGCTGCAGCACCCCTGAAATTGCTTGAGGTTCCCCAAAGAGCCTCCTCCTTCAGTGCTGACCTTCCCTGGGCTCCTGCTCCCACAGGTGAAGACTTGGCGGATGCACCTCTTCACCTTCACCCAGATCATCGTGCTCGTGCTGCTGTGGGTGGTGAAGTCCACCCCGGCCTCGCTGGCGCTGCCCTTTGTCCTCATCCTCACCGTGCCCCTGCGGCGCTTCCTGCTCCCCAAGATCTTCCGGGATATTGAGCTCAAATGTGTACGTAGCCCCAGCACCTGCTGGGAGCCACTGCTGTGCTGTCCCTGTCCCTGTGCTGGTCCCGGTGTCCATTCCCATCCCTGTCCCCATCCTCATCTCTATGTGTATCCCCATCACTGTCTCCAGCCCCATCTTTGTCTCTGCTCATGTCCCTGTCCTCATCCTACCCCTTTCCCATTCCTGTCTCCATCCCCATCTGTGTACCCACCCTCACCCCTGTCTCCATCCCTGTCCCCATCTGCATCCCTCATTCCCACCTCTGTCCCCATCCTCACCCTGTCCTTGCCCCATTCCTCTCCCTCCCACCTCGTTCTCCATCCTCATCACCGTCCCTGTCCTCAATCCCGACCCCTCCTTGTCCCCATCATTTTCTCCAATCCTGTCCCCATCCCCATTGTTATCTCCACACATATCCCCATCCCTAGCCCTGTCTCCTTCCTTATCTTCATCCCTATCCTCATACCCTGTCCCTGTCCCCATCCCTGTCCCCATCCCTGTGCCCCTGACTCCCTCTCCTCTCTCCAGCTGGACGCAGATGACGCCGTGGTGACCTTCGAGGAGGAGCAGGGAACGGACGTGTACAACGAGGTGCAGATGCCCAGTTAAGGGCCGGGCCCCCCCGGCCCCCCAACGACCCCCCCAGCCCCCCCACCCGCTTATATCACCATTGCTGCCACCCCGGGGCTGCTGGGTGACGGAGGAGGATTTGGGGACGCTGTCCCCATCTGCACACCCTGGGAATGGAATTTATTTTTTTAGTTGTTTTTTTTTCCCTTTTTTTTTTTTTTTTTTTTTGGCTATTTAAAAAAAAAAAAAAATTTTGGATGGTGTGATCTCACCCCCACTCTGCTGCCCGCTGGGGAAGGGGCTGCCTGGGGTTGGGGGGGGGGTTCCACGAGCCACCCTCACCCCGTGGCAAGGTGGGATGTGTCACCATCCCGTCCCCAAGGCCACCACCGGGCACTGAGCATGGGAAGGAGCTGGAGGAAGACGTCAGAGACCGGAGGGAGGAGGAAGGCAGGGATGGAGACACAGCAGGACGGGGTCCCCCTCATTACTCCCAGCCCTTGGGGACCCCCCCAGCCTGGCCCCTCCTCCCCAGATGAACATTCAGCCAGCTGGGACAGACCCTTCACCCCACGGAGCCCTTCTCCCATTTTCTCCATCGTTTGCTCCAGTGGGATCCTCCCAGCTGCTCCGCTGCGCTTCCAGCACCTCCCAGAGTTGGGATGTAAATAGTCCAGTGAGGGAGTTTATATATTTAGAATGAAAATAATCATGCTAAAAATAGCCCCCCCAAAAAAATTACTTATAATTACGCTGATGCTTCTGCAGGTAGAATTCACTCAAGAGCCAAGTAAAAATTCCCAAAAAAAGGATGAAAAAGCACCTTAAAAATGAAAAAAAATTGAGGAAAAATAGGAAAAAAAAAAAAAGCAGCTACAAGGAGTGATCTGTATATTTGATGCTACTGGGGGGGGGTTGTAATTTATTTTTAGGGCTGGTTGTGCCCCTGCTGCAGCGGGGCCGTGTGTGTGTGTGTGTATATACTAGAGAATTATATCAAAATTCAGAATTTTCTATAAAAGATGATTTTTAAGGATCCTGGTCAGGGCCTAAACTCTAAGGACCAGTCTGTCAGTCTCACTCCATTCATGAATTAGTGTTAGTTAGTTAGTTAATTAGTCTTCTCTATTTTTATAGCATTCCGGGTAAATCCGTGTAGTTTTTCCTTGATTTTTCCCTTGCTTGCTGACCATGTCTTGCCCTGTTTCCGCTGGGATTGCTCCCAGTCCAGCTGAGCATCCCCCTGATCCTGCCAAGCCTCATTCTGCCCTGGTGACCCTCAAGGATTGGATCCAGCCAGGGCACAGAACACTGGATCAGGCTCCAAATTTGCTCATTTTTGGCCCCAAAATCAGTGGGGGGTGGGGGTGGGTGGCCCCACCCGGGGTCCTGTGTTTGGGGTTGGTTTAGTTTTATGAATTATGTGTCTGAAATGAAAAAAAAAATGTTTTGATCTTTGGGGTTTCCTCCTTCCCTTCCCCCCACCTCTGTATCAGGCTTTAATAAAGAAATTAATAAAATCAGAAAGGAAATGGGGGTTTTCTTTCCAGTTGGGAATTTTTCTGGTGCGTTGTCTTGTTTAATTCCCCTCCCCAAAAAGGAGTAGTAGCAGCCTTTGGAGCTCTCCATCCCCCTGGAATGGGCAGTGCAGTTGTACTAAGATGCTTGTCACGGCATCCCAGGATGCTCCCTGTATCCTGGAATATATCCCAGCCATTCTGGGATGCTCCCCACAGTCATCCTGCGTTGCTCACTGTAACCATCCCAGGATGTCAGGGAATCCAAGAGATTCCTGTGGCCATTCTGGGGGTGCTCAGCCCCCCTCATCCCCCTGCACCCCGGGGTGCTGCCCCACTGCCACATGGCCTTGGCTGTCCCCGCTCCAGGGGGATTGGGAACATCTTGATCTGGGGCTGCTGGCCCAGGGTGCAGAGCAGCCCCTGCCCCTCCCCCAGCCCCTGGCACCAGATTGACCCCGATTATCCATAATCCCATTAACCAACAGGGGAACACCCGGCTCTCTGTGAGCGGGGGCCGTGGGAAGGGCTGTGCCCGTTCGCCCCCAGCCTTCCCCTGGGGCAGGAATTGGGATCAGCATCCACGATTGCTCCCAACCGGGACCTCAAAATCTTTCCATGGGGCTGGGATAAACCCCCAGCGTGGCCACCAGCTTTTCCCAAGCCTGCCATAGCTGCTATCCCAGTTTTCCAGAGATGGAGGCGCACGGCTGGTGTTTTCCAGCCCAAGGCCTGTGGATCCAGCAGCTTCCCTTCCTTGTGCCGGCCTCACATGGACAAGACACACCAGGTGCCATCCAGAGGCCTTCCCTGCCTCCAAACCCCAGTGATGGAGGATGGCATCTGCCTGCACCCATCCCTCTTGTTTTCCACCCTGGGAAGAGTTTGTTATTCCCTGGGAGATGGCAGCGAGGTCACGGCCGCGGGATCCAGCCCGGTTTGGGGTTGGGAATTTAGGTCAAGCTCTTCTTTGAACTTGCCTCAGCCTAGGGAAATGGAGGGAGGGGGAATTAGGGGTGGGAGTAGAGTAATGAGGGGGAAATAAATGCTAATTAATTGGTAGCTAATGAGGAGGGGGGAGCATGGAGCTCCAGAGGGGGATCACACTGGAGCATCACCCCTGGAAGGGGAGAGCCACAGTGCCTGCAGCATCACAGAGTACTCCACGCCATCCATGGACAGGGGACATGGGATACCCTGGGATTTTCTGGAGGTGTCCAGTGGGATATTGTCACTGTTTGTGCACAGATTTGGGGGGTCCCCACTCCCAGCCCACCTGCTGCAGGGTCTGTGGTTTATTCCCAGGGTTCCGGTGTCCCTTCCCAGTGACAAAAGCCACTGGGGGGGATCAGGCCTGGAGCACATTGACACTCCAAAAATGGCTTTTTGCTTAAAAAAAAAAGGAAAAAAAAAGAAAAAAAGAGGTTTAAAAATTTAAAATGTCAAATTTCATGTTTTTGGCCCGATTGCTTCTAAATGTTTTGTTTGTTTACATTGTTTTTTCCTTTTGTGATTTTACCCGCCTGCAAAGCAGTGGCAATTCCCACAATTCGGGGATCCAGCCCAGCCCAGGCCGAATAAATACATATATTTTTATTTTTAAGCTCTCGCAGGAGGGATTAACTGCCCGGCGCTGGAGCTGCCCGGCCTGGCTTGGCACAGCCCAGAGAGCAGGACGTGGCAGAGGATCCGGCTGTCCGGCTGTCCCTCCGTCTGGCTGATCCCTTCCCTTCGGGATAAAGCCCAAATAAGCCACTTGCACAGCCAGGCACCACCCCCGCACCCCCAATTCATCTGGAGGAGGGGTGGCCCAACTGCATGCAGATTTAGGGATTATTTTTTTCTTTTTCCTTATTAAGGGTGAAAATCCCCTAGATGTTGGCCGTTCCCGTGGCAGGGAGACGCCTGTAGCCCACAAAGCCGTGTGGCCCCACATTCCCAGAACATCCCGCATCCCTTTTGGGGGGGGGGGGGGGGGTCCCCGCCAGCTCCCGCTGCCTCGTGGCAGGTGCCGGCCGGAGCTTGCCTGTGCCAGCCTGGCTTGGGAGCAGGGAAATGGCCGGAGCTCTGGGAGCACGCCGCCCTTGGAGCGGCGGGCAGATGGCCGGAGCTCGCCGGTAGCCGGGAATGTGCCGCCAGCCGGGAACGGCCGCGGCGGGCGGGCGGGCGGCCTGTGGTCGTAGCACAGTCAGCCCCGGCTGGCCAGTGCCTTGGGGCAGGCAGGGCGGTCGGTACCGCGGCTGCAGCCCCGGTACCGGGGATGTTTGGGGCGGTCGGTATCGCACAGGCAAGCCGGGGTGGCTGATACCACGGAGGCAGCTGGTGCCGTGGAAGCAGCCGGTACCGTGGGGGTGTTCGGTACTGTGGGGGTGTTCGGTACCGCGGCAGCAGCCGGACAGGCCAGGACTGCCGGGGTGGCCGCCACCGTGGAGGCAGCCGGGACCGCGGAAGCAGCCGCGGTGACATGGAGGCAGGCGGTGCCCTGGCGGTGGCCGGGGGTGATCGGCACCGTGGAAGTGGAGGCAGCCGGGGAGGCAGCCCGGGGTACCCGGAGCCGTGGGGGTAGCGTTCGGTAGCGTGGCGGCGGCCGGTGGCACGGAAGCAGCCCGGGATGGCCCGTACTGTGCAAGGCAGCCGGGATGGCCGGGAATGTGCAGGCGCTGCCCGGCCGGGATTGGCTGCGGGGAATGACGCCCAGCACAACAAAGGTGGAGTTGGAGAAATTCCATTAAAAAAAATTAAGAGAGAGAGAGAGGGAAGGGAAGGGAGAGAGGAGAGAAAGGGAGCGGAGGGAGGGAGGAGGGGAGGAAGCTGCCCCTCGCCCGCCCCGCCGGGCAGAGCCCCCCCCGCCGCCGTGTCCCGGGGCCGCGGGGCGGGCAGGAGCGCGGCCCCGCCGTGCCGTGGGGGC